>NW_027253304.1:0-16545 GCF_044704955.1 Pristiophorus japonicus
CTCTGTGAGCTTTCGGAATATGCCTGCGTGACTTATTCCTTCAATAAAAAAGTCTCTCAGTACTTCTCTCCTTAGTTCATCGGAGAACTCACATAAACTAGCCAGCCTCCGAAGTTCCGCCACAAAGTCGGGTATGCTTTGGCCCACACAGCGTCTGTAGTTGTAGAACCTGTGTCTGGCCATGTGTAGGCTGCTCGCTGGCTTCAGGTGGTCTCTTACTAGTGTGCTCAACTCTTCAAACGATTTGCTTGCTGGTTTCTCAGGTACCAGCAGGTCCTTCATTAAGGCATATGTTTTCGAGCCACAGCTGGTCAAGAGATGGGCTCTTGTCTGTCTTGTCGTCGCCTAACCAGTCTTTGGTTACAAAGCTTTGCTAGAGCCTTTCTATAAAGTGCTCCCAATTGTCTTCAGCATTGTATTTTTCATTTGAGCCGTTGGTCGCCATTCTCTGGATTCTGTGATCCCGTAACTCGTCGCCAATGTAAAGTCCTGCCCTGCAGTACAGACTTACACGAGGCACATGCTGAAGTCAAGGTCACTCTGGACCTGCACCTTTATTTCACAGCTCTCGAATGCCACACTTGCTTGAGACCTGTCTTTATATACCTGTGAGAAACAGATATGCAGTGTCTCCTGCAAGTGCACCCCTGGTGGTAAGGTATGCTTGTGGTTACAGGTCATAATTAGTTACAGTCATGTATAGCATGGTAAGATACAGTTATGTACAATAGTGTGAGATACATGACAGGTTCTGTCTTCACAGAAGAGGACACAAATAAAGAAATACTAGGGAACCAAGGGTCTAGCGAGCAAGATGAATTAAAGGAAATAATATTTGTAAGAAAATAGTGCTGGAGAAACTAATGGGGTTGGGCAGATAAATCCCCAGGGCCTGATGATCTGCATCCCAGAATACTAAAAGAGGTAGCCATGAAAATAGTGGATGCATTGGTTGTCATCTTCCAAAATTCTGTAGATTATGGAACAGTTCCTGCAGATTGGAGGGTGGCAAATGTAACCCCACTATTTAAAAAAGGAGGGAGAGAGAAAACAGGGAACTACAGACCGGTTAGCCTAACATCAGTAGTAGGGAAAATGCTAGAGTCTATTATAAAGGATGTGATACCGGCACACTTAGATAATATCAATGGGATTAAAGAAAGTCAACATGGATTTATGAAAGGAAAATCGTGTTTGACAAACCTACTGGAGTTTTTTGAGGATGTAACTGATAGAATAGATAAGGGAGAACCAGTGGATGTAGTGTATTTGGATTTTCAGAAGGCCTTTGATAAAGTCCCACATAAGAGATTAGTGTGTAAAATTAAAGCACATAGGATTGTAGGTAATGTATTGGCATGGATTGAAAATTGGTTAAACTGACAGGAAACAGAGAGTAGGAATAAATGGGTCTTTTTCGGGGTGGCGGGCAGTGACTAGTGGGGTATCACAAGGATGAGTGCTGGGGCCCCAGCTATTCACAATATATATAAATGATTTGGGTGAGGGAACCAAATGTAATATTTCCAAGTTTGCTGACGACCCCAAACTAGGTGGGATTGTGAGTTGTGAGGAGGATGCAAAGACGCTGCAAGGCGATTTAGATAGGTTGAGTGAGTGGGCAAACACATGGCAGATGAAGTATAACGTGGATAAATGTGAAGTTATCCACTTTGGTAGGATAAACATAAGGACAAAGTGTTATTTAAATGGTGATGGCTTGGGAAATGTCAATGTACAGAGGGACCTGGGTGTCCTTGTACACCAGTCAGTGAAAGCAAACATGTAGGTGCAGCAAGCAGTTAGGGGCAAATGGTATGTTGGCCTTCATTGCAAGAGGATTTAAGTACAGGAACAAGGATGTCTTACTCCAGTTATACAGGGCCTTGGTGAGACCACACCTGGAGTATTATGTGCAGATTTGGTCTCCTTACCTAAGAAAGGATATACTTGCCATAGAGGGAGTGCAGCGAAGGTTCACCAGACTGATTCCTGGGGTGGCAGGAGAGATTGGGTCGACTAGGCCCGTATTCACTAGAAGAATGAGAGGGGATCTCATTGAAACTGTCATGTATGTAACCTTCATGTAACAACACTGTACACTGTATACATCTAAGAAATGCACACATTGACCACAAGGGGTGAACTTGTGGGAGACACTCCTCACCTGGTCATCCAGGTATATAAAGGGAGGTCCCACGCAGGGTCATCACTCCTTGGTCCTGTGAACAAAGGTACAGGTCACAAAGTGACCTTGTCTCCAGTGTGTGCCTCGTGTTGATTTACAGTAGAGTGTAAGGACATAACATTTGGCGACGAGAAACGGGAATCAACGACTCACGAGAATGGCCACCAGTAGCACAGAGGAACGGTACTGTGTTCGTGAGGACTGGGACGATTTCGTTGAGAGGCTCCAGCAGAGCTTTGTCACGAAGGACAGCCTGGGAGCGGCAGCGGCTGACAAGCGAAGGGCGCATCTACTGACCAGCTGTGGACCTAAGACGTACGCGCTGATGAAAGACCTGCTCGCACCCGAGAAGCCGGTGGACAAGACCTTTGAGGAGCTCAGCAAACTGATCGGTGAGCATCTCAAACCGGCGAGCAGTATACACATGGCCCGACACTGATTCTATACGCACCGACGTTGTCTGATTCTATACACACCGACGTCGGGAAGGGCAGAGCATACTGGACTTTGTTGCGGACCTTCGCCGCTTGGCCAGCCTCTAAGTTCACAGACGCCTGCAGGGGGGAGATGTTACGTGAGTTCTTCATTGAGGGCATTGGTCATGCTGGGATTTTTAGGAAGCTAATTGAGACCAAAGACTTGCCTTGGAAGCAGCGGTGTTGATGGCTCAAACCTTCATGGCGGGGGAGGAGGAAACCAAAATCATATATGCGCGCATCTCTGCTCCCAACGTGACGCTGGAGCAGGGAGTTAACATGGTAAACGCGACTCAGAAGCTCGCAGGCAGGCAAGGGCAATTCGACACCAACCAGGCAGTAACAGACTAGGGTGGGTCGTCAACAGAGACAATGGCAGGTTGAACGGACATTTACACCACCACAAGGGACAATATATCCCGGGATGGGGCCATTGACATCCACTAGCAGAGTGCTCAAGAGTAATCAATGAGGCAATCAGAGAGGAATGCCTGGTAACAGTTCTTTTGTTTACAACAATCTCAGCTCATGCTGGAAGTGCGGGGGCAGACATGCTGCGAAAACCTGCAGGTTTCAACAATTTATCTGCAGAATTTGTAACTTCAGTGGACATTTAGCCAGAATGTGCAGGAAGCCCGCAGCGAGGCTGATTTACGAAGTGGATGAACCACAAGAGGGGTCTGCAAGGCAGGGTTATGCTTGGGACACAGCAATGGATGCTGAAGTTCAGCGGGTCCAGGTGGCAAACATCCACAGCTCATACACAAAGACGCCACCTATGATGATGAGAGTACTGTTAAACGGCATCCTGGTACGCATGGAGCTGGACACAGGAGCCAGCCAGTCACTTATGAGTGTCCAACAATTCGAGAAACTATGGCCACTCAGAGCTAGCCAAACTAGAAAGCATTGACACGCAATTACGGACGTACACCAAAGAAATCATCCCAGTGCTAGGCAGTGCAATGTTGGTGGTCACACATAATGGAGCAGAGAACCGGCTGCCACTCTGGATTGTCCCCGGAAATGGTCCCGCGCTTTTGGGGAGGAGCTGGCTAGCTGAGATGAACTGGAAATAGGGGGATGTGCACGGCATTTCATCTGTGGAGCGAAGTTCATGCTCACAGGTGCTACAAAAGTTTGAGTCACTATTTCAACCTGGTGTCGGGACTTTCAAAGGTACCAAAGTAGTGATACACATCACCCCGGACGCCACACCAGTGCACCATAAAGCCAGAGCTTGTCCGTATGTGATGCGGGAGAAAATTGCGAGTGAGTTGGACAGGTTGCTAAGAGAGGGCATAATTTTGCCCGTTGAATTCAGCGACTGGGCAAGCCCCAACGTCCCTGTCCTAAAAACGGATGGCTCGGTCAGGATCTGTGGCGACTACAAGGCTGCCATCAACCGAGTGTCACTACAAGACCAATACCCGCTTCCGAAAGTGGAGGATCTTTTTGCCACGCTGGCAGGTGGCAAGCTATTCAACAAGTTGGACCTCACTTCGGCCTACATGACCCAGGAACTGGCCGAAGATTCCAAGCTACTGACCACCATCACCACGCACAAAGGACTGTTTGTTTACAACAGGTGTTCATTTGGCATTCGATCAGCAGCTGTTATTTTTCAAAGGAACAATCGTATTTCAGGACGACATCCTTATCACGGGACACCAAGGAACACCTCCACAACCTGGAGGAGGTGCTACGCCGACTGGACCGGGTAGGCCTGCGACTAAAGAAGTCCAAGTGTGTGTTTTTGGCCCCAGAGGTTGAGTTTTTGGGCAGGAGGGTTGCCGCAGACGGGATCCGGCCCACCGAATCCAAAACGGAGGCGATCCGTCGTGCGCCCAGGCTCGGCAACACATTGGAGTTGCGTTCATTTCTGGGACTCTTGAATTATTTCGGGAACTTTCTGCCAAACTTAAGCACATTGTTGAAGCCGCTACACGTGCTCCTGCGTAAGGGTTGTGATTGGTTTTGGGGGGACTGTCAGGAACGGGCTTTCAATCGGGCGCGGAACCTGCTTTATTCTAACAAGCTGTTGACCCTGTACAACCCCCGTAAGAAATTGGTTTTGACATGCGATGCATCATCCTATGGGGTTGGGTGCGTGTTGCAGCAGAGTAATGATGAGGGCCAACTCCAACCTGTGGCTTAGCTTCCAGGTCGCTCTTCCAAGCTGAAAGGGGATATGGGATGGTTGAAAAGGAAGCATTCGCATGTGTCTACGGGGTGAAAAAGATGCACCAGTACCTTTTTGGCAGAAGGTTCGAGTTAGAAACGGACCACAAGCCGTTAACATCCCTGTTCTCCGACAGCAAAGCTGTCAATGCCAATGCGTCAGCTCGCATACAGCGATGGGCTCTCACGCTTGCTGCGTATGACTACACCATACGGCACCGGCCAGGCGGTGAAAATTGCGCTGACGTGCTCAGCAGGCCACCACTGAGGGGGCAGCGGAGCAAATCGCTGAGATGGTCATGGCTGTCGATGCTTTCGACAGCGCAGGCTCCCCCATCACAGCCCACCTGATCAAAACATGGATAAACAGAGATCCCCTTCTATCCTTGATTAAGAAATGTGTCCTGACTGGGGATTGGGCGCCCGCACACGGAGCATGTCCTGAAGCGGTCAGACCGTTTCACAGATGGATGGATGAACTCTCCATCTAAGCCGTCTGCCTACTATGGGGCAGCCGGGTAGTCATGCCCCAGAAGGGAAGGGAAGCATTCATCAGGGAACTCCACAGCGAGCACCCAGGTCATTGCCCGGTCACATGTATGGTGGCCGGGAATTGATGCAGACCTGGAACACTGTGTTCGCAGGTGCACGACGTGTGCCCAGCTGGGCAATGCCCCCAGGGAGGCCCCACTCAGCCCGTGGCCCTGGCCCACTAAGCCATGGTCACGTATTCACGTAGACTACGCGGGCTCGTTCATGAGGAAAATGTTCCTCGTTGCTGTTGATGCGCACTCGAAATGGATCGAGTGCATCATATTGAATTCGTGCACGACATCCACCACAGTGGAGAGTCTGCGTGCGGTCTTTGCGACCCACGGCTTGCCGGACATCCTGGTTAGTGACTAGCTATGAATTCCGGGAGTTCATGTCGGGTAATGGCATCAAACATGTCAGGACAGCACCGTTCAAGCCGGCTTCCAATGGCCAGGCGGAACGTGCGGTCCAAATCATAAAGCAAGGCATGCTTCGGATTCAAGGACCCTCCCTTCAATGCCGCCTATCGCACCTCCTGCTGGCTTACAGGTCCCGACCGCATTCGCTCACGGGGGTCCCGCCCGCGGAGCTACTCATGAAACGCACACTTAAAACTCGGCTGTCCCTCATTCATCCAGTCCTGTCAGACACTGTTGAGGGCAAGCGCCAGTCCCAAAATGAATGCCATGACCGTAACTCAAAGGGGAGATGGATAGAAATCGATGACCCTGCATTTGTTCTTAATCACACTTTGGGACCCAAGTGGCTTGAGGGTACTGTAATTGGCAAAGAGGGGAATAGGGTCATAGTGGTCAGACTTAACAATAGACAGATATGCCGCAAGCATCTGGACCAAGTAAAAAAAAAAGGTTCAGCATGGACACTGAGAAACCTGAGGAAAATCATGAGATATTGCCCATACCACCGCCAGTGAACGAGCAACATGAACATTCAGCAGCATACACAGTCCCTGTGGCCAGCCCGGACAGGCCGGAATCACCACAAGGGACAGACACGCAGGCCAAGGCTCAACAACCAGAGCCCCAACTGCGGCGCTCCACGAGAGAGCGTCGACTGCCTGAAAGACTCAATCTTTCACCCAAAGACATTGGGGGCGAGGTGATGTCATGTAACTGTAACCTTCATGTAACAACACTGTACACTGTCTACACCTAAGAAATGCACACCTTGACCACAGTGGATGAACTTGTGGGAGACACTCCTTACCTGGTCATTCAGGTATACAAAGGGAGGTCCCACGCAGGGTCATCACTCCTTGGTCCTGTGAATAAAGGTACAGGTCACAGAGTGACCTTGTCTCCAGTATGTGCCTCGTGTTGATTTACAGTAGAGTGGAAGGACACAACAGAAACGTATAAAATTCTGACGGGGTTGTACAGACTGGATGCGGGGAGGGTGTTTCCCCGGGCTGGGAAGTCTAGAACAAGGGATCACAGTCTCAGGATACGGGGTAGGAAATTTAGGACTGAGATGAGGAGAAATGTTTTCACTCAGAGGGTGGTGAACCTGTGGAATTCTCTACCACAGAAGGCTGTGGAGGCCAAGTCACTGAATATATTTAAGAGGGAGATAGATAGGTTTCTAGACACAAATGACATCAAGGGGTGTGGGGAAAAAGTGGGAATATGGTATTGAGATAGAGGATCAGCCATGATCATATTGAATGGCGGTGTAGGCTCGAAGGGCCGAATGGCCTACTACTGCTCCTATTGTCTATTTTTCTATGTTTCTATCACACTTCAGTCACTGCTGTCCTGAGGAAAGATTGGAGAGGCTAGATTTGTTTACTTTGGAACAGAGGAGGTTGAGGGGAGACCTGATTGAGGTGTATAAAATTATGAGGGGCCTGGGTAGAGTGGATAGGAAGGATCTGTTCCCCTGGCAGAGGGGTCAGCAACCAGGGGACATAGATTGAAAATAATTGGGGGAGGTTGAGAGAGGATTTGAGGGGAAATTTCTTCACCCAGAGGGTGGTGGGGGTCTGGAACTCACTGCCTGAAAGGGTGGTAGAGGCAGAAACCCTCACCATATTTGGATGTGCACTTGAAGTGCTGTAACCTACAGGGCTACAAACCAAGAGCTGGAAAGTGGGATTAGGCTGAGATGGCTCTTTGTCGGCCGGCGCGGACATGATGGGCCGAATTGCCTCCTTCCGTGCTGTAAATTTCTGTGATTCTGTGACTTCCCTCAAAATCCAACAGGGTTCCTGCTCCTGGTCAGTGCGCAGAGCCTCCTGCAGGAAAGTGCACATCAATGTTCCCTCTGAGCTGCCGCCTGTGTTGCTGAGCAGGACTCTGCAGGGTCCCGCACGGACCCCTCACAAGCTTTTCCATTTGAAATACAGAGCGTGCGCAGAGATTTATAGGTGGCCGCACATTGAAATACACAGACCTCACACAACAGAGAATTTAGAGGGAGCATTGGTGAACAACTGTGCCTGTGAGCTGAGCAAAGGACAAAGTTCAACTGTGATGCCCCTCACAGTCGGATATCCTTGCAGCAGCCACCTCTCCAGGTTCACACCTCAACAATGGCCACTTGGGAGAGACAACAGCATCATCATCATAGGCAGTGCCTCGGAATCGAGGAAGACTTGCTTCCTCTGGAAAAGTGAGTTCTCACTACAGTCCAATACGGGAATTACAGTCTCTGTCAAGAGTGGGACAGACAGTGGTAGAAGGAAAGGGAGGGTGGGACAGGTTTGCCGCACGCTCCTTCCGCTGCCTGTGCTTGGTTTCTGCATGCTCTCGGCGATGAGACTTGAGCTGCTCAGCGCCCTCCCGGATGCTCTCCCTCCACTTAGGGCAGTCTTTGGCCAGGGACTCCCAGGTGTCGATGGGGATGTTGCATTTTATCAGGGAGGCTTTGAAGGTGCCCTTGAAACGTTTCCTTTGCCCACCTGGGGCTCGCTAGTTGTGTAGGAGTTCCGAGTAGAGCGCTTGTTTTGGGAGTCTCGTGTCAGGCCTGCGGACACTGTGGCCTGCCCAACGGAGCTGGTCGAGTGTGGTCAGTGCTTCAATGCTGGGGATATTGGCCTGAGCGAGAACACTGACGTTGGTGCGTCTGTCCTCCCAGGGGATTTGCAGGATCTTGCAGAGCCAGCGCTGGTCTTATTTCCCCAGCACTTTGAGGTAACTGCTGTATATGGTCCATGTCTCTGTCTCTGAGAGACAGTAGGGGACCCGTTTCCCCAGCAAGGAGTCAGCATCTTCAGGAACAATGGTGAGAAGTCAGGGTGAAGCGAGTGAGACACTGAGGCCCAGGGGTCTGCTCCCCAGCGAGCAGAGAGGCTTCAAGCAGGGGCCGGACTCGGTGTGAGCACTAGACCTTTCGTGCCGAGTGTCTTATCAACATTCCCTATTGGCCGCTTCTGCACCAAACGTGTGATTCTGCTCCTTTCAGACGGCTGGTATTTCCGAATTGACTCGAATCGCGACGGCTGGCACCCCTGGCGAACCAACTCCAGCTGGCCCTCCCTGCACGGAAAGATAGACGCAGTCTTCAGCTGGAACAGTAAGATGTACTTCATCCAGGCAAGTTGCAAGTGCTAGACCGGACCCACTTTCAGAGCTCTTCCACATCGAATCCCTGATGTCAGCAAGCGCGTCCTGCAGTGTGTCTCTATTACAGACGCTCCATCAGTCTCTATTACACAGGGTCCCTCAGTCCCTATTACATAGGGTCCCTCAGTCCCTATTACACAGGGTCCCTCAGTCCCTATTACACAGGGTCCCTCAGTCTCTATTACACAGGGTCCCTCAGTCCCTATTACACAGGGTCCCTCAGTCCCTATTACACAGGGTCCCTCAGTCCCTATTACACAGGGTCCCTCAGTCTCTATTACACAGGGTCCCTCAGTCTCTATTACACAGGGTCCCTCAGTCTCTATTACACAGGGTCTCCCAGTCCCTAATACACAGGGTCCCTCAGTCCCTATTACACAGGGTCCCTCAGTCTCTATTACACAGGGTCCCTCAGTCCCTATTACACAGGGTCCCTCAGTCCCTATTACACAGGGTCCCTCAGTCTCTATTACACAGGGTCCCTCAGTCTCTATTACACAGGGTCCCTCAGTCTCTATTACACAGGGTCCCTCAGTCTCTATTACACAGGGTCTCCCAGTCCCTAATACACAGGGTCCCTCAGTCCCTATTACACAGGGTCCCTCAGTCTCTATTACACAGGGTCCCTCAGTCTATCTATTACACAGGGTCCCTCAGTCCCTATTACACAGGGTCCCTCAGTCCCTATTACACAGGGTCCCTCAGTCCCTATTACACAGGGTCCCTCAGTCCCTATTACACACGGTCGCTCAGTCCCTATTACACAGGGTCCCTCAGTCTCTATTACACAGGGTCGCTCAGTCTCTATTACACAGGGTCCCTCAGTCGCTATTACACAGGGTCCCTCAGTCTCTATTACAGATATCCCTCAGTCTCTATTACAGATGTCCCTCAGTCTCTATTGCAGATATCCCTCAGACTCTCTTACAGATGTCCCTCAGTCTATATTACACAGGGTCCCTCAGTCTATATTACACACAGTTTCTGTTATTCTGTTTCACACGGAGGGAGGGAGTAGTGAGGAAGGAGCGATGATTTCCTGGGAATGCTACATGAGGCCGTCCTGGGAAAAATACAATGAAGATAGTGTGCACCTAGCCCAAGATGTGGTCTATTCTCACCATTCCTTTGGTTTGCAGGGACCAAATTTGTTCATATATAAAACTGAGGCACGTTACTCGCTGATCCAGGGATACCCCAAGCCTGTCGCCGAGGAGCTGGGAATTCCCGGTACATCTGTCAAAGCAACATTCATCTGTCCACAATCGTCGCTTCTCTACGTGATCATGGGTAAGACAAAAGTACACGGAGCACAATCTCCGGGGTATTCGCAGCCTGTTGCGTTAGTTTGCAGCGCTGGGACACTGTCAATATTCAGCTGGAGGGGCCAGAGGCAATTCAGGAGAGGAGATCGTTCTGCAGCTGGTTAAGGAGGTAACCAAGCAGGTGGAGGGTGCAGAGTAGGTAAACAGCTGACTTTAATTTACATTACTTTACATTACTGACATGACTTGAATTTTGGGAAGTCATTTGATGAAGTTCCAGAGCTGAGATTGTGAAGCAATTTATGGATGGTGAAAGTTAGAGACAATTAGCTCAGCTGCACTGAAATATTTTGTTGGCAATAGGAAGTGTCAGCCCGTGGCCCAGTGGGAAACTCTCTCGCCTCGGAGGCAGACAGTGGTGGGTTCGAGTCCCACTCCAGAGATTGAGCACAAAAATCCAGGCTAACACTCCCAGTGTAGTACTGAGGGAGTGCTGCACTGTCGGAGGGGCGGTACTGAGGGAGTGCTGCACTGTCGGAGGGGCAGTACTGAGGGAGTGCTGCAGTGTCTGAGGGGCAGTACTGAGGGAGTGCTGCACAGTCGGAGGGGCAGTACTGAGGGAGCGCCGCACTGTCGGAGGGGCAGTACTGAGGGAGCGCTGCACTGTCGGAGGGGCAGTACTGAGGGAGTGCTGCAGTGTCGGAGCAGCAGTACTGAGGGAGTGCTGCACAGTCAGAGGGGCAGTACTGAGGGAGTGCTGCAGTGTCGGAGGGGCAGTACTGAGGGAGTGCTGCACAGTCAGAGGGGCAGTACTGAGGGAGCGCCGCACTGTCGGAGGGGCGGTACTGAGGGAGCACTGCACTGTCGGAGGGGCAGTCCTGAGGGAGCGCCGCACTGTCGGAGGGGCGGTACTGAGGGAGCGCCGCACTGTCGGAGGGGCAGTACTGAGGGAGCGCTGCAATGTCGGATGGGCAGTACTGAGGGAGCGCTGCACTGTCGGAGGGGCAGTACTGAGGGAGCGCCGCACTGTCGGAGGGGCGGTACTGAGGGAGCACTGCACTGTCGGAGGGGCAGTACTGAGGGAGTGCCGCACTGTCGGAGGGGCAGTACTGAGGGAGCCCCGCACTGTCGGAGGGGCAGTACTGAGGGAGTGCCGCTCTGTCGGAGGGGCAGTACTGAGGGAGCGCCGCACTGTCGGAGGGGCAGTACTGAGGGAGCCCCGCACTGTCGGAGGGGCAGTACTGAGGGAGCCCCGCACTGTCGGAGGGGCGGTACTGAGGGCGCCCCGCACTGTCGGACGGGCGGTACTGAGGGAGCGCCGCACTGTTGGACAGGTAGACTTTCGGATGAGACATTAAACCTGTCAAAGATGTAGTACCTCTCTCGAAGGATTGTGGAGTGAACTTAAGTAAAAACAAAATCCCCTTGCTATAAATGGCCCTTGTGTTGCCCTCGGGCAATGGACACGGCTCGTTGCCATCAATGGTCCCTTGCGGGAAATCAGAGAGTGAGCGACATAAGCGCATTCGCGAAAATGGGACAGGAGCAGCATGTTCCTGTCAGTACTGACTATTCACCGATAGGGACATCATTTCTTCTTTACCTGGGTGTGAATTATTGTCTGTGGGGAGGGGGGGGTGTCTGTGGGGAGTGCGGGAGTCTGTGGGGAGTGGGGGGTCTGTGGGGAGTGGGGCATCTGTAGGGGGTCTGTGGGGAGTGGGGCATCTGTGGGGAGTCTGTGGAGAGTGGGGGGTCTGTGGAGAGTGGGGGGTCTGTGGGGAGTGGGAGGTCTGTGGGGAGTGGGGGGGTCTGTGGGGAGTGGGAGTTCTGTGGGGAGTAGGGCATCTGTGGGGAGTGGGGGGTCTGTGGGGAGTGGGGGGTCTGTGGGGAGTGGGGCATCTGTGGGGAGTGGGGCGTCTGTGGGGAATCTGTGGGGAGTGGGGGGTCTGTGGGGAGTGGGAGGTCTGTGGGGAGTGGGGGGTCTGTGGGGAGTGGGAGTTCTGTGGGGAGTGGGGGTCTGTGGGGAGTGGGAGGTCTGTGGGGAGTGGGGGTCTGCGGGGAGTGTACAAGACGTGTTACAGAATCCTGAGGAATTTCCCCACCTTCATTTAAATAGAAGGAAAATGAGAATAGTTGTGTTACTGGCAGAGATTCTGACAGAATTTCCCCTTTCTGCTGAGTGCCCAACACTAACTGGCCTTGAGAACACAAGAACACAGAGCAGGAGTCGGCCATTCGGCCCCTCAAGCCCACTCCACCATTCCACAAGATCATGGCTGATCTTCAACCTCAACTCCACATTCCCACCCGATCTGCATATTCCTTAACTCCCTTAGTTCCCAAATTCGACCTCCGTCGTCAATATCCTCAACGACTGACCTTCCACAGCCCTCTGGGGCAGAGAATTCCAAAGATTCACCACCCTCTGAGTGAAGAAATTCCTCCTTATCTCCGTCCTCAATGGCTGACCCCTTATCCTGAGACTGTGACCCCTGTTCTTAGTTCCCCAGCCCAGGGGAAGCATTTTCTCAGCATTAACCCTGTCACGCCCCTTAATAATTTTATCTGTTTCAATTAGATCACCTCTCATTCTTCTAAACTCTGGGGAATACAGGCCTAGTCTACACATTCTCTCCTCATAGGGCCATCCCCCCATCCCAGGAACCAGTCTAGTGAACCTTATTGCACGCGCACTTAGGCAAGTACGTCTTTCCTTGGGTAAGGAGACCAGAACTGTACACAGTACTCCAGGTGTGGCTTCACCAATGCCCTGTTTAGTTGTAGTAAGACCTCTTTACTCTTACACTCAATCTCTTTGTAACAAAGCTTGAGAAGATGGTGGTGAGCCGCCTTCTTGAACCGCTGCAGTCCGTGTGGTGAAGGTGCTCCCACAGTGCTGTTAGGGAGGGAGTTCCAGGATTGTGACCCAGCGACGATGAAGGAACGGCCGATATATTTCCCAGTCGGGATGGTGTGTGACTGGGAGGGGAACGTGGAGTTGGTGATGTTCCCATGCAGCTGTTGCCCTTGTCCTTCTAGGCGGTAGAGGTCGCGGGTTTGGGAGGTGCTGCTGAAGAAGCCTTGGTGAGTTGCTGCAGTGCATCTTGTAGATGGTTCACACTGCAGCCACGGTGCGCCGGTGGTGGAGGGAGTGAGTGTTGAAGGTGGCGGATGGGGGGCCATTCAAGCGGCTGCTTTGTCCTGCAAGACATCCCACAGACACTTGACGTCCTGCCTGCATTGACAGGGTCTTTGCTGTCTGTGGGATCTTGCTCTACACAAATTGGCTGCTACATTCCTGACATTACAACAGTGACAACACTTGAAACAGTAATTCATCGGCTGTGAAGCTGTTTGGGGCATCCTGAGGTTGTGACAGGCACTGTCGAATTGCATGTTATTACTGGCTAACTTTGCTTGTGCTGTGATGTTGCAGGTAACCATTTACAGAGCGTGAACCTGGAACAGACACCCAAGGTTCTAGGAAACGGATTCCGGATCGCCCATTTCCATGTGGATGGGGCCATGTGCACCACTAAGGGAGTCTACCTGTTTGTGGGCACAAAGTTCTACAAATACGATTCACCTGATCAGCTGGCTGCGTGGGAAAGTAGCCCCGAGCCACAGAGCATCAGCAAGCACTTCATGTCCTGCCCACATTGAGAGGACACGTCCGGCAGATCCCCGCAGCTCGCCAGAGACTTTCAGTGGCACCAGGCAGCCCGGCTTCACCTGAGCATCAAGTGGGAATATCCTCACCTGGTCAAAGCACACCTGTCCTGTCCCGCACCTGTCCTGTCCCGCACCTGTCCTGTCCTGTCCCGCACCTGTCCTGTCCTGTCCCGCACCTGTCCTGTGCAGCACCTGTCCTGTCCCGCACCTGTCCTGGTCCCACACCTGTCCTGTCCCGCACCTGTCCTGTCCCGCACCTGTCCTGTCCCGCACCTGTCCTGGTCCCACACCTGTCCTGTATCACACCTGCCCTGTCCCACACCTGTCCTGTCCCACACCTGTCCTGGTCCCACACCTGCCCTGTCCCACACCTGCCCTGTCCCACACCTGTTCTGTCCCACACCTGCCCTGTCCCACACCTGCCCTGTATCACACCTGTATCGGACCAAACCTATCCTGGTCTCACACCTGCCCTGTCCCACACCTGTACCGGACCACACCTGTCCTGGTCCCACACCTGTATCGGACCACACCTGTCCTGGTCCCACACCTGCCCTGTATCACACCTGTACCGGACCACACCTGCCCTGTATCACACCTGCCCTGTCCCACACCTGCCCTGTATCACACCTGCCCTGTCCCACACCTGTCCTGTCCCACACCTGTCCTGTTCCCACACCTGCCCTGTCCCACACCTGTACCGGACCACACCTGTCCTGGTCCCACACCTGCCCTGTCCCACACCTGTACCGGACCACACCTGTCCTGGTCCCACACCTGCCCTGTCCCACACCTGCCCTGTCCCACACCTGTACCGGACCACACCTGTCCTGGTCCCACACCTGCCCTGTCCCACACCTGCCCTGTCCCACACCTGTCCCGAACTGCTCCTGTCCTGTCGAATCCCAGCTATTCCCAGTGAAGTTTGTAATAAAACACAAACTCTGTTCTGCTCACCTCACTACATAAACTAAGCACAAGCAGCTCTCCAGATTCCCAGTGCTTTGGAACCTGTCAACCCTTTAATAAACCGGCTGCTGTTCCAAAGCTCGTTGTCTGTGTGATTTTCAACAATTCTCTGCACCCTCCATGGTTCATGGGCTGAATGGGCACAGGAAAAAAAGCTCATTATTATTGAAATCGGGAGAGTTACAAAATGCTGCCCGTACAGAGGGACCTGGGGGGCCTTGTACATGAAACACAAAAAGTTAGTATGTAGGTACAGCAAATAATTAGGAAAGCAAATGGAATGTTGCCTTTATTGCAAGGGGGATAGAGTATAAAAGTAAGGAGATCCTCTCCGAATGTAGGGAGTGCTGGTGAGACCACACCTGGAATAGAAACAGAAACATAGACATTTACAGCACAGAAGGAGGCCATTTCGGCCCATCGTGTCCGTGCCGGCCGACAAAGAGCCGCACGGCCCTCGGTCAGCAGCCCTGAAGGTTACATATAAACCTATGAACAATGGTGGAAAGGCAAAGAGCACCCAGCCCAACCAGTCCGCCTCACACAACTGTGACACCCCTTATACTGAAACATTCTACACTCCACCCCAACCGGAGCCATGTGATCTCCTGGGAGAGGCAAAAACCAGATAAAAACCCAGGCCAATTGAGGAAAGAAATCTGGGAAAATTCCTCTCCGACCCATCCAGGTGATCAAAACTAGTCCAGGAGATCACTCTGGCCATATTCTATTCCCTGCAGTACTTACCATCATATCTGCACCAGCCAACAAGAGGTTATCCAGTCTAATCCCAATTGCCAGCTCGAGGTCCGTAACCCGCACTTTAAGTGCCCATCCAAGCACCTTTTAAAAGTGGTGAGGGTCTCTGCATCCACCACCCTTCCAGGCAGCGAGTTCTAGATCTCCACAACCCTCTGCGTAAAGAAGCCCCCCACCTCAAATCCCCTCTAAACCTTCCACCAACCACCTTAAAAATATGCCCCCTCGTAATTGACCTCTCCACCAATGGAAATAGATCCTTACTATCCACTATGTCCAGGCCCCTCAAAATTTTATACACCTCAATGAGGTCTCTCAACCTCCTCTGTTCCAAGGAAAACAACCCTAACCTATCCAATCTTTCCTCAAAGCTAAGATTCTCCACTCCCATCAACATTCTTGTAAATCTCCTCTGTACCCTCCAGTGCAATCACATCCTTCCTGTAATGTGGCGACCAGAACTGCACGCAATACTCCAGCTGTGGCCTAACCAAGCATAACCTCCTGCTCTTGTATTCTATGCCTCGGCTAATAAAGGCAAGTATTCCGTATGCCTTCTTAATCACCTTATCCACCTGACCTGCTACCTTCAGGGATCTGTGGACCTGCACTCTACATGTTGTTCCTCTACACTTCTCCATTACCTACCATTTAATGTGTATTCCCTTGCCTTGTTAGACCTCCCCAAATGCATTACCTCACACTTCTCCAGATTGAATTCCATTTGCCACAGTTCTGTCCACCTGACCAGTTCATTGATATCTTCCTGCAGCCTATAGCTTTCTTCTTCATTAACAACCACACAGCTAATTTTTGTATCATCTGCGAATTTATTTATCATACCCCATACATTCAAGTCTAAATCATTGATGTATACCACAAAAAGCAAGGCACCCAGAACTGAGCCCTGCAGAACC
>NW_027253305.1:0-16543 GCF_044704955.1 Pristiophorus japonicus
CCCCGGCACCGTCTCTCCCCCCCCCCCCCCCCCCCCCCCCTCCCGGCACCGTCTCTCCCCCCCCCCCCCCCCCTCCCCCGGCACCGTCTCTCCCCCCCCCCCCTCCCCCGGCACCGTCTCTCCCCCCCCCCCCCCTCCCCCGGCACCGTCTCCCCCCCCCCGGCCCCTCCCCCGGCACCGTCTCCCCCCCCCCCCCCCCTCCCCCGGCACCGTCTCCCCCCCCCCCCCCCTCCCCCGGCACCGTCTCTCCCCCCCCCCCCCTCCCCGGCACCGTCTCTCCCCCCCCCCCCCTCCCCCGGCACCGTCTCCCCCCCCCCGCCCCTCCCCGGCACCGTCTCCCCCCCCCCCCCCTCCCCCGGCACCGTCTCTCCCCTCTCCCTCCGGCACCGTCTCTCCCCCCGTCCCCGGCACCGTCTCTCCCCTCCCCGGCACCGTCTCCCCCCTCCCCCGGCACCGTCTCCCCCCTCCCCGAACACAGCCCCCCCCTCCCCGAACACTGCCTCCCCCTCCCCGTACACTGCCCTCCCCCCCCTCCCCCTCCGTACACTGCCCTCCCCCCCTCCCCCCTCCGTACACTGCCCTCCCCCCCTCCCCCCTCCCGTACACTGCCCTCCCCCCCTCCCCCCCTCCGTACACTGCCCTCCCCCCTCCCCCTCCCCGTACACTGCCCTCCCCCCCTCCCCCCTCCGTACACTGCCCTCCCCCCCCTCCCCCCTCCCCGTACACTGCCCTCCCCCCCCTCCCCCCTCCGTACACTGCCCTCCCCCCCCTCCCCCCTCCCCGTACACTGCCCTCCCCCCCCTCCCCCCCTCCGTACACTGCCCTCCCCCCCTCCGTACACTGCCCTCCCCGTACACTGCCCTCCCCCCCCTCCCCCCTCCGTACACTGCCCTCCCCGTACACTGCCCTCCCCCCCCTCCCCCCCTCCGTACACTGCCCTCCCCGTACACTGCCCTCCCCCCCTCCCCCCCTCCGTACACTGCCCTCCGCCCCCCTCCCCCTCCCCCGTACACTGCCCTCCCCGTACACTGCCCTCCCCCCCTCCCCCCCTCCGTACACTGCCCTCCCCGTACACTGCCCTCCCCCCCCTCCCCCCCTCCGTACACTGCCCTCCGCCCCCCTCCCCCTCCCGAACACAGCACCCCCCCTCCCCGAACACTGCCCTCCCGAACACTGCCCTCCCCCCCCTCCCCCCCTCCGTACACTGCCCTCCCCGTACACTGCCCTCCCCCCCCCTCCCCCCCTCCGTACACTGCCCTCCGCCCCCCTCCCCCCTCCCCGAACACAGCACCCCCCCTCCCCGAACACTGCCCTCCCCGAACACTGCGTTCCCCCCCTCCCCATACACTGCCCTCCCCCCTCCCCATACACTGCCCTCCCCCCTCCGTACACTGCCCTCCGCCCCCCTCCCCCCTCCCCCGTACACTGCCCCCCTCCCCTCCCCTCCCCGAACACTGCCCCCCTCCCCGAACACTGTCTCCTCCCCTCCCTGTACACTGTCCTCTCCCCTCCCCGTACACTGCCCTCCCCCCCCTCCCCCCCCCCTCCCCCCTCCCCCCTCCCCCGTACACTGCCCCCCTCCCCTCCCCTCCCCGAACACTGTCTCCTCCCCTCCCCGAACACTGTCCTCTCCCCTCCCTGTACACTGTCTCTCCCCCGCGCCCCCCCCCCCCCCCCCCCCATATCTATCTGACATATATTTCTGTTTTTTTTTTTCAGAGGACATTCCGTGAAATTTTGTTCCTCCAGGTGAGTTTTTTTGAGGGAGGGAGGGGAGGCAAGGGCAAACAGACAGAGGTGGAGGGTGGTTGGTTGCGAGGGATGGAGGGGGCGCAGGGACGGGATGGAGAAGGAGATGGGGGGGACATACGGAGGCAGGGGTGGACAGGGTGCGGGGGCGGCAGGGAGGGGGCCCAGAGGATGCTGGCCGCGAGCTGTGTGTATTGCCCACGTTGAGCTGCGGTTGAGATTGCCGGGGTATTTTCAGCCCCTCGACCTGCCACGCACTAACTCTCTGTTTATCTCGCAGGAATTTGGGCATCACCCCAATATAATCAAACTGCTCAACGTCATTCGAGCTTCAAATGACAGGGACATCTACCTGGTCTTCCAGTTCATGGGTAAGGTGCAGCATCACAGAGCGCCTACAGTTCGCCGGGGTCAGGGATCGGGATAGGGCGGGGTCAGGGATAGGGCGGGGTCAGGAATAGAGCGGGGGCGGGGTCAGGGATAGAGCAGGGGCGGGGATAGGGCGGGGTCAGGGATCGGGATAGGGCGGGGTCAGGAATAGAGCAGGGATCGGGATAGGGCGGGGTCAGGAATAGAGCAGGGATCGGGATAGGGCGGGGTCAGGAATAGAGCAGGGTCGGGGTCAGGGATTGGGCGGGAGCAGGGCCAGGGATAGGGATAGGGATTGGGCACGAGCGGGGTCAGGGATCGGGATTGTGCGGGAGCGGGCTCAGGGATAGGGATTGGGCGGAAGCGGGGTTAGGGATAGGGATAGGGCGGGGTCAGGGATAGGGATTGGCCGGGAGCGGGGTTAGGGATCGGGATTGGGCGGGAGCGGGGATAGGGATAGGGCGGGGTCAGGGATAGGGATTGGCCGGGAGTGGGGTTAGGGATCGGGATTGGGCGGGAGCGGGGTTAGGGATAGGTCGGGGTCGGGGATAGGGATTGGCCGGGAGCGGGGTTAGGGATCGGGATTGGGCGGGAGCGGGGTTAGGGATAGGGATAGGGCGGGGATAGGGATTGGCCGGGAGCGGGGTTAGGGATCGAGATTGGGCGGGAGCGGGCTCAGGGATAGGGATTGGGCGGGAGCGGGGTTAGGGATAGGGTTAGGGCGGGGTCAGGGATAGGGATTGGCCGGGAGCTGCGTTAGAGATAGGGATTGGGCGGGAGCGGGGTCAGGGATAGGGCGGGACCGGGGTCAGGGATAGGGATTGGGCGGGAGCGGGGTCAGGGATAGGGATAGGGCGGGAGCGGGGTCAGGGATAGGGCAGGAGCGGGGTCAGGGATAGGGCGGGAGTGGGTTCAGGAATAGGGATAGGGCGGGAGGGGGGTCAGGGACAGGGATTGAGCGGGGTCAGGGATAGGGATTGGGCGGGAGCGGGCTCAAGGATAGGGATTGGGCGGGGGCAGGGTCAGGGTTTGGCCGGGAGCGGGGTCAGAGATGGAGCGGGATCAGGATCAGGGATTGGCCGGGAGCGGGGTCAGGGATTGGCCGGGAGCGGGGTTCGTGATAGGTTGCGAGCGGGGTCAGGGATATGGTGGGAGTTGATGGGATCTTGGTGTGCTCTGCAGGGAGAGTGGGTGAGTTGCAGGTGTGTGGGATGAGGGTGGGGGAATGAGGGATTGTGACTGGGTGAATACGGGCGGAGTGGTTTGGTGGCAGTGTATGTGTGTGTGGGGGGGTGGGGATGGGTGTGGGGGTGATGGTCACAGTCCGTGTGTGTGTGAGGGCGATGGTCACAGTCTGTGTGTGTGTGTGTGTGAGGGCGATGGTCACAATCTGTGTGTGTGTGTGAGGGCGATGGTCACAGTCTGTGTGTGTGTATGAGGGCGATGGTCACAGTCTGTGTGTGTGTGTGTGTGTGTGTGAGGGCGATGGTCACAGTCTGTGTGTGTGCGTGTGTGAGGGCGATGGTCACAGTCTGTGTGTGTGTGTGTGTGAGGGCGATGGTCACAGTCTGTGTGTGTGTGTGTGAGGGCGATGGTCACAGTCTGTGTGTGTGAGGCCGATGGTCACAGTCTGTGTGTGTGAGGGCGATGGTCACAGTCTGTGTGTGCTGTATGTGAGGGAATTCTCTCAGTCTGTGTGTGTGTGAGGGCGATGGTCACAATCTGTGTGTGTGTGTGAGGGCGATGGTCACAGTCCGTGTGTGTGGGTGTGTGAGGGCGATGGTCACAGTCCGTGTGTGCTGTATGTGAGGAAATGCTCTCAGCCTGTGTGTGTGTGTGTGTGTGAGGGCGATGGTCACAGTCTGTGTGTGTGAGGGCGATGGTCACAGTCTGTGTGTGTGGGTGAGGGCGATGGTCACAGTCTGTGTGTGTGGGCGATGGTCACAGTCTGTGTGTGTGTGTGAGGGCGATGGTCACAGTCTGTGTGTGTGTGTGTGAGGGCGATGGTCACAGTCTGTGTGTGTGTGAGGGCGATGGTCACAGTCTGTGTGTGTGTGTGTGTGTGAGGGCGATGGTTACAGTCTGTGTGTGTGTGTGAGGGCGATGGTCACAGTGTGTGTGTGGGCGATGGTCACAGTCTGTGTGTGTGTGAGGCCGATGGTCACAGTCTGTGTGTGTGTGAGGGCGATGGTCACAGTCTGTGTGTGAGGGCGATGGTCACAGTCCGTGTGTGCTGTATGTGAGGGCGATGGTCACAGTCTGTGTGTGTGTGTGTGTGTGAGGGCGATGGTCACAGTCCGTGTGTGCTGTATGTGAGGGAATGCTCTCAGCCTGTGTGTGTGTGAGGGCGATGGTCACAGTCTGTGTGTGTGTGTGAGGGTGATGGTCACAGTCTGTGTGTGTGTGTGTGTGAGGGCGATGGTCACAGTCTGTGTGTGTGTGTGTGAGGGCGATGGTCACAGTCTGTGTGTGTGTGTGTGTGTGTGTGTGTGTGAGGGCGATGGTCACAGTCTGTGTGTGTGTGTGTGTGTGAGGGCGATGGTCACAGTCTGTGTGTGTGTGAGGGCGATGGTCACAGTCTGTGAGTGTGTGTGTGTGAGGGCGATGGTCACAGTCTGTGAGTGTGTGTGTGTGAGGGCGATGGTCACAGTCTGTGTGTGTGTGTGTGTGTGTGAGGGCGATGGTCACAGTCTGTGTGTGTGTGTGTGTGTGTGTGAGGGCGATGGTCACAGTCTGTGTGTGTGTGAGGGCGATGGTCACAGTCTGTGTGTGTGTGTGTGAAGGCGATGGTCAAAGTCTGTGTGTGTGTGAAGGCGATGGTCACAGTCTGTGTGTGTGTGAGGGCGATGGTCACAGTCTGTGTGTGCTGTATGTGAGGGCGATGGTCACAGTCTGTGTGTGTGTGTGTGAGGGCGATGGTCACAGTCCGTGTGTGTGTGTGTGTGAGGGCGATGGTCACAGTCCGTGTATGCTGTATGTGAGGGAATGCTCTCAGCCTGTGTGTGTGTGAGGGCGATGGTCACAGTCTGTGTGTGTGTGTGAGGGCGATGGTCACAGTCTGTGTGTGTGTGTGTGTGTGTGAGGGCGATGGTCACAGTCTGTGTGTGTGTGTGAGGGCGATGGTCACAGTCTGTGTGTGTGTGTGTGAGGGCGATGGTCACAGTCTGTGTGTGTGTGTGTGAGGGCGATGGTCACAGTGTGTGTGTGTGTGAGGGCGATGGTCACAGTCTGTGTGTGTGTGTGAGGGCGATGGTCACAGTCTGTGTGTGTGTGTGTGAGGGCGATGGTCACAGTCTGTGTGTGTGTGTGTGAGGGCGATGGTCACAGTCTGTGTGTGTGTGTGTGTGTGTGTGTGAGGGCGATGGTCACAGTCTGTGTGTGTGTGTGTGAAGGCGATGGTCAAAGTCTGTGTGTGTGTGTGAAGGCGATGGTCAAAGTCTGTGTGTGTGTGTGTGAGGGCGATGGTCACAGTCTGTATGTGTGTGTGAGGGCGATGGTCACAGTCTATGTGTGTGTGTGTGTGTGAGGGCGATGGTCACAGTCTGTGTGCGTGTGTGAGGGCGATGGTCACAGTCTGTGTGTGTGAGGGCGATGGTCACAGTCTGTGTGTGTGTGTGAGGGCGATGGTCACAGTCTGTGTGTGTGTGAGGGCGATGGTCACAGTCTGTGTGTGTGTGTGTGAGGGCGATGGTCACAGTCTGTGTGTGTGTGTGAGGCGATGGTCACAGTCTGTGTGTGTGTGAGGGCGATGGTCACAGTCTGTGTGTGTGTGTGAGGGCGATGGTCACAGTCTGTGTGTGTGTGTGTGAGGGCGATGGTCACAGTCTGTGTGTGTGTGTGTGTGAGGGCGATGGTCACAGTGTGTGTGTGGGCGATGGTCACAGTCCATGTGTGCTGTATGTGAGGGCGATGGTCACAGTCTGTGTGTGTGTGTGGGTAATGGTCACAGTCCGTGTGTGCTGTATGTGAGGGCGATGGTCACAGTCTGTGTGTGTGTGTGTGAGAGGGCGATGGTCACAGTCTGTGGTGTGTGTGTGTGAGGGCGATGGCGATGGTCACAGTCCGTGTGTGCTGTATGTGAGGGAATGCTCTCAGCCTGTGTGTGTCTGTGTGCGATGGTCACAGTCTGTGTGTGTGTGAGGCCGATGGTCACAGTCTGTGTGTGTGTGTGAGGCCGATGGTCACAGTCTGTGTGTGTGTGCGCGCGTGTGGGCGATGGTCACAGTCTGTGTGTGTGTGTGTGTGAGGGCGATGGTCACAATCTGTGTGTGTGTGTGAGGGCGATGGTCACAGTCTGTGTGTGTGTGTGAGGGCGATGGTCACAGTCTGTGTGTGTGTGTGTGTGTGTGAGGGCGATGGTCACAGTCTGTGTGTGTGCGTGTGTGAGGGCGATGGTCACAGTCTGTGTGTGTGTGTGTGTGAGGGCGATGGTCACAGTCTGTGTGTGTGTGTGAGGGCGATGGTCACAGTCTGTGTGTGTGAGGCCGATGGTCACAGTCTGTGTGTGTGAGGGCGATGGTCACAGTCTGTGTGTGCTGTATGTGAGGGAATTCTCTCAGTCTGTGTGTGTGTGAGGGCGATGGTCACAATCTGTGTGTGTGTGTGAGGGCGATGGTCACAATCTGTGTGTGTGGGTGTGTGAGGGCGATGGTCACAGTCCGTGTGTGCTGTATGTGAGGAAATGCTCTCAGCCTGTGTGTGTGTGTGTGTGTGAGGGCGATGGTCACAGTCTGTGTGTGTGAGGGCGATGGTCACAGTCTGTGTCTGTGTGTGTGGGCGATGGTCACAGTCTGTGTGTGTGGGCGATGGTCACAGTCTGTGTGTGTGGGCGATGGTCACAGTCTGTGTGTGTGTGTGAGGGCGATGGTCACAGTCTGTGTGTGTGTGTGTGAGGGCGATGGTCACAGTCTGTGTGTGTGTGAGGGCGATGGTCACAGTCTGTGTGTGTGTGTGTGTGAGGGCGATGGTTACAGTCTGTGTGTGTGTGTGAGGGCGATGGTCACAGTGTGTGTGTGGGCGATGGTCACAGTCTGTGTGTGTGTGAGGCCGATGGTCACAGTCTGTGTGTGTGTGAGGGCGATGGTCACAGTCTGTGTGTGAGGGCGATGGTCACAGTCCGTGTGTGCTGTATGTGAGGGCGATGGTCACAGTCTGTGTGTGTGTGTGTGTGTGAGGGCGATGGTCACAGTCCGTGTGTGCTGTATGTGAGGGAATGCTCTCAGCCTGTGTGTGTGTGAGGGCGATGGTCACAGTCTGTGTGTGTGTGTGAGGGTGATGGTCACAGTCTGTGTGTGTGTGTGAGGGCGATGGTCACAGTCTGTGTGTGTGTGTGTGTGTGAGGGCGATGGTCACAGTCTGTGTGTGTGTGTGTGTGTGTGTGTGAGGGCGATGGTCACAGTCTGTGTGTGTGTGTGTGTGAGGGCGATGGTCACAGTCTGTGTGTGTGTGAGGGCGATGGTCACAGTCTGTGAGTGTGTGTGTGTGAGGGCGATGGTCACAGTCTGTGTGTGTGTGTGTGTGAGGGCGATGGTCACAGTCTGTGTGTGTGTGAGGGCGATGGTCACAGTCTGTGTGTGTGTGTGAAGGCGATGGTCAAAGTCTGTGTGTGTGTGAAGGCGATGGTCACAGTCTGTGTGTGTGTGAGGGCGATGGTCACAGTCTGTGTGTGCTGTATGTGAGGGCGATGGTCACAGTCTGTGTGTGTGTGTGTGAGGGCGATGGTCACAGTCCGTGTGTGTGTGTGTGTGAGGGCGATGGTCACAGTCCGTGTATGCTGTATGTGAGGGAATGCTCTCAGCCTGTGTGTGTGTGAGGGCGATGGTCACAGTCTGTGTGTGTGTGTGAGGGCGATGGTCACAGTCTGTGTGTGTGTGTGTGTGTGTGTGTGTGAGGGCGATGGTCACAGTCTGTGTGTGTGTGTGAGGGCGATGGTCACAGTCTGTGTGTGTGTGTGTGAGGGCGATGGTCACAGTCTGTGTGTGTGTGTGTGAGGGCGATGGTCACAGTGTGTGTGTGAGGGCGATGGTCACAGTCTGTGTGTGTGTATGAGGGCGATGGTCACAGTCTGTGTGTGTGTGTGAGGGCGATGGTCACAGTCTGTGTGTGTGTGTGAGGGCGATGGTCACAGTCTGTGTGTGTGTGTGTGTGTGTGAGGGCGATGGTCACAGTCTGTGTGTGTGTGTGTGAAGGCGATGGTCAAAGTCTGTGTGTGTGTGTGAAGGCGATGGTCACAGTCTATGTGTGTGTGTGTGTGTGAGGGCGATGGTCACAGTCTGTGTGCGTGTGTGTGAGGGCGATGGTCACAGTCTGTGTGTGTGAGGGCGATGGTCACAGTCTGTGTGTGTGTGTGAGGGCGATGGTCACAGTCTGTGTGTGTGTGAGGGCGATGGTCACAGTCTGTGTGTGTGTGTGTGAGGGCGATGGTCACAGTCTGTGTGTGTGTTTGTGAGGGCGATGGTCACAGTCTGTGTGTGTGTGTGAGGCGATGGTCACAGTCTGTGTGTGTGTGAGGGCGATGGTCACAGTCTGTGTGTGTGTGTGAGGGCGATGGTCACAGTCTGTGTGTGTGTGTGTGTGAGGCGATGGTCACAGTCTGTGTGTGTGTATGTGTGAGGGCGATGGTCACAGTCTGTGTGTGTGTGTGTGGGCGATGGTCACAGTCTGTGTGTGTGGGCGATCGTCACAGTCTGTGTGTGTGGGCGATGGTCACAGTCTGTGTGTGTGTGTGAGGGCGATGGTCACAGTCTGTGTGTGTGAGGGCGATGGTCATAGTCTGTGAGTGTGTGTGAGGGCGATGGTCACAGTCTGTGTGTGTGTGTGTGTGTGTGTGTGTGAGGGCGATGGTCACAGTCTGTGTGTGTGTGTGTGTGAGGGCGATGGTCACAGTGTGTGTGTGGGCGATGGTCACAGTCTGTGTGTCTGTGTGCGATGGTCACAGTCTGTGTGTGTGTGAGGCCGATGGTCACAGTCTGTGTGTGTGTGAGGGCGATGGTCAAAGTCTGTGTGTGAGGGCGATGGTCACAGTCCATGTGTGCTGTATGTGAGGGCGATGGTCACAGTCTGTGTGTGTGTGTGGGTAATGGTCACAGTCCGTGTGTGCTGTATGTGAGGGCGATGGTCACAGTCTGTGTGTGTGAGAGGGCGATGGTCACAGTCTGTGGTGTGTGTGTGTGAGGGCGATGGCGATGGTCACAGTCCGTGTGTGCTGTATGTGAGGGAATGCTCTCAGCCTGTGTGTGTCTGTGTGCGATGGTCACAGTCTGTGTGTGTGTGAGGCCGATGGTCACAGTCTGTGTGTGTGTGAGGGCGATGGTCACAGTCTGTGTGTGAGGGCGATGGTCACAGTCTGTGTGTGAGGGCGATGATCACAGTCCATGTGTGCTGTATGTGAGGGCGATGGTCACAGTCTGTGTGTGTGTGTGTGCGTGTGGGTGATGGTCACAGTCCGTGTGTGCTGTATGTGAGGGCGATGGTCACAGTCTGTGTGTGTGTGAGAGGGCGATGGTCACAGTCTGTGTGTGTGTGTGTGTGAGGGCGATGGCGATGGTCACAGTCCGTGTGTGCTGTATGTGAGGGAATGCTCTCAGCCTGTGTGTGTGTGAGGGCGATGGTCACAGTCTGTCTGTGTGTGTGTGTGTGAGGGCGATGGTCACAGTCCGTGTGTGTGTGTGAGGGCGATGGTCACAGTCCGTGTGTGCTGTATGTGAGGGAATGCTCTCAGCCTGTGTGTGTGAGGGCGATGGTCACAGTCTGTGTGTGTGTGTGTGCGTGTGGGTGATGGTCACAGTCCGTGTGTGC
Source organism: Pristiophorus japonicus (assembly GCF_044704955.1). Taxonomy (NCBI): domain Eukaryota; kingdom Metazoa; phylum Chordata; class Chondrichthyes; family Pristiophoridae; genus Pristiophorus; species Pristiophorus japonicus. The sequence continues at coordinate 9,916 of NW_027253305.1, forward strand.
TGTATGTGAGGGCGATGGTCACAGTCTGTGTGTGTGTGAGAGGGCGATGGTCACAGTCTGTGTGTGTGTGTGAGGGCGATGGCGATGGTCACAGTCCGTGTGTGCTGTATGTGAGGGAATGCTCTCAGCCTGTGTGTGTGTGAGGGCGATGGTCACAGTCCGTGTGTGTGTGTGAGGGCGATGGTCACAGTCCGTGTGTGCTGTATGTGAGGGAATGCTCTCAGCCTGTGTGTGTGAGGGCGATGGTCACAGTCTGTGTGTGTGTGTGAGGGCGATGGTCAAAGTCTGTGTGTGTGTGAGGGCGATGGTCACAGTCTGTGTGTGTGTGTGAGGGCGATGGTCACAGTCTGTGTGTGTGTGTGTGTGAGGGCGATGGTCACAGTCTGTGTGTGTGTGAGGGCGATGGTCACAGTCTGTGTGTGTGTGAGGGCGATGGTCACAGTCTGTGTGTGTGTGTGTGTGTGAGGGCGATGGTCACAGTCTGTGTGTGTGTGTGTGTGTGAGGGCGATGGTCACAGTCTGTGTGTGTGTGAGGGCGATGGTCACAGTCTGTGTGTGTGTGAGGGCGATGGTCACAGTCTGTGTGTGTGTGTGTGTGTGAGGGCGATGGTCACAGTCTGTGTGTGTGTGTGTGAGGGCGATGGTCACAGTCTGTGTGTGTGTGTGTGTGAGGGCGATGGTCACAGTCTGTGTGTGTGTGTGTGTGTGTGTGTGTGTGTGAGGGCGATGGTCACAGTCTGTGTGTGTGTGTGTGTGAGGGAATGCTCTCAGCCTGTGTGTGTGTGTGTGAGGGCGATGGTCACAGTCTGTGTGTGTGTGTGAGGGCGATGGTCACAGTCCGTGTGTGTGTGTGAGGGCGATGGTCACAGTCCGTGTGTGCTGTATGTGAGGGAATGCTCTCAGCCTGTGTGTGTGAGGGCGATGGTCACAGTCTGTGTGTGTGTGTGAGGGCGATGGTCAAAGTCTGTGTGTGTGTGAGGGCGATGGTCACAGTCTGTGTGTGTGTGTGAGGGCGATGATCACAGTCTGTGTGTGTGTGTGAGGGCGATGGTCACAGTCTGTGTGTGTGTGAGGACGATGGTCACAGTCTGTGTGTGTGTGTGTGTGTGTGAGGCGATGGTCATAGTCTGTGTGTGTGTGTGTGAGGGCGATGGTCACAGTCTGTGTGTGTGTGTGTGTGAGGGCGATGGTCACAGTCTGTGTGTGTGTGAGGCGATGGTCACAGTCTGTGTGTGTGTGTGAGGGCGATGGTCACAGTCTGTGTGTGTGTGAGGGCGATGGTCACAGTCTGTGTGTGCTGTATGTGAGGGAATGCTCTCAGTCTGTGTGTGTGTGTGAGGGCGATGGTCACAGTCTGTGTGTGTGTGTGTGAGGGCGATGGTCACAGTCTGTGTGTGCTGTATGTGAGGGAATGCTCTCAGTCTGTGTGTGTTGCAGAGACGGATCTGCACGCGGTGATAAAGAAGGGGAACTTGCTGAAGGACATTCACATTTGCTACATCCTATACCAGCTGCTGAAAGCCACCAAGTTCATCCACTCAGGGAATGTAATCCATCGGGATCAGAAGGTAGGAGCATCGGAGTCACAGCGTCTCACACACAATGGACTAACTGGCTCTTGGAACTGTAAAAGTAAATTATCAATGAACATAAAACAAGATAGTAAAATATTTTACAGGTACATCAATAAAAAAGGAAGGTTAGGATGGGAATAGGGCCATTAAGGAATAGACTGGATATACCACGGGTAATGATAGAGAGATGGCAGAAATATTCAATCATTATTCTGCTTCAGTATTTACCAGGGAGATAGAACAGGTGGACATGACATTGGGTGTTGAGATTATTAAGGAGAAAAGTGCATTTAAAATAAAATGAGGGGCTATATTAAATAAACTAATCAATCTCAAAGAGGATAAAACCCCTGGTCAGGATGGATTGCATCCACGCATTTTATAAGAATCTAGAGCAGCCCCTTATTCTGAGACTATATCCCTTAGTTTTAGTTTCCCCTATGAGTGGAAATATCCTCTCTGCATCCACCTTGTCAAGCCCCCGAGGTAACTTTATAGGTTTCGATAAGGTCACCTCTCATTCTTCTGAACTCCAATGTGTAGAGGCCCAATCTACTCAACCTATCTTCATTAGTCAACCCCCTCATCTCCGGAATCAACCGAGTGAACCTTCTCTGAACGGCCTCCAATGCAAGTATATCCTTTCGTAAATACCGAGACCAAAACTGCACGCAGTACTCCAGGTGTGACCTCACCAATACCCTGTATAACTGCAGCAAGACTTCCCTGCTTTCATACTCCATCCCCTTTGCAATAAAGGCCAATATTCCATTTGCCTTCCTGACTGCATACTAACTTTTTGTATTTCATGCACAAGGACCCCAGGTCTCTCTGTACTGCAGCATTTTGTAATCGCTCCCCATTTAACTAATATTTATTTTTCCTACCAAAGTGGACAACCTTCTATTTCCGCACATTATAGTCCATCAGCCAAATGTTTGCCCACTCACTGAGTCTGTCTATATCCCTTTTGTAGATTTTTTGTGTCCTCCTCACAACTTGCTTTCCCACCCATCTTTGTATCATCAGCAAACTTGGCGACATTACACTCGGTCCCTTCATCCAAGTCATTAATATAGATTGTAAATAGTTGAGGACCCAGCACCGATCCCTGCGGCACCCCACTAGTTACTGTTTGCCAACTGGGAAATTACCCATTTATCCCGACTCTCTGTTTTCTGTTAGAATACTCAGGAGGATTGCAACAAATTACAGGAGGATATTAATAAACTTACAGAATGGGCATAGAATTGGCAATTGAAGTTCAACACAGATAAATGTGAGCTATTACATATTGGTAGGAAGAATAGGGAGGTCACTTATTACTGGGAGGATGGGAGTCTGGGTGGGGTAGAGGAACAAAGGGATCTCGGAGACAAATACACAAATCACTAAATGTTGCGACTCAGGTTAGCAAGGCCGTAAAAAGCAAACCAAGAGCTAGGGTTTATTTCTAGAGTTGAAAAGTAGGGGAGTTATGCTAGATCTGTATCGAACCTTGGTTGGACCAGAGTACTGCGTACAGTTCTGGTCGCCATATTAAACAAAGGATATAGAGGCACTGGAGAGGGTGCAGAGAAGATTTACAAGGATGTTACCAGAAATACGAGGGTTTACATATCGGGAAAGGATGAACAGGCTGGGTCTCTTTCCTCTTGGAAAAAAAGAAGGCTAAGAGGTGACCTAATAGAGGTCTTTCAAATTATGAAAGGTTTTGATATCCAGGTAGATAAGGTGGTTAAGAAGGCATACAGAAGGCTTGCCTTTCTTGGCCGAGGCATAGAATATAAGAATCTTAGTTATGAGGACAGATTGGATAGGCTGGGTTTGTTCTCATTGGAACAGAGATTGAGAGGAGACCTCATTGAGGTGTACAAAATATTAAGGGGCTTGCACATCGTGGATAGTAAGGGTCTATTTCCATTGGTGGAGGGGCCTATTTCGAGGGAGCATAGTTTTAACATAGAAACACAGAAAATAGGTGCAGGAGTAGGCCATTCGGCCCTTCGAGCCTGCACCACCATTCAATAAGATCATGGCTGATCATTCCCTCAGTACCCCTTTCCTGCTTTCTCTCCATACCCCTTAATCCCTTTAGCCGTAAGGACCATATCCAACTCCCTCTTGAATATATCTAACAAACTGGCATGATCAACTCTCTGCGGTAGGGAATTCCACAGGTTAACAACTCTGAGTGAAGAAGTTTCTCCTCATCAGTTCTAAATGGCTTACCCCTTATCCTTAGACTGTGGTCCCCTGGTTCTGGACTTCCCCAACATCGGGAACATTCTTCCTGCATCTAACCTGCCCAATCCCGTCAGAAATTTATGTTTCTATGAAATACCCTCTCATCCTTTTAAACTCCAATAAATGCAGGTCCAGTTGATCCAGTCTCTCCTCATATGTTAGTCCAGCCATCCCGGGAATTAGTCTGGTGAACCTTCGCTGCACTCCCTCAATAGCAAGAACGTCCTTCCTCAGATTAGGAGACCAAAACTGAACACAATATTCCAGGTGAGGTCTCACCAAGGCCCTGTACAACTGCAGTAAGACCTCCCTGCTCCTATACTCAAATCCCCTCGCTATGAAGGCCAACATGCCATTTGCCTTCTTCACCGCCTGCTGTACCTGCATGCCAACCTTCAATGACTGATGTACCATGACACCCAGGTCTCGTTGCGCCTCCCCTTTTCCTGATCTGCAACCATTCAGATAACCTGCCTTTATGTTTTTGCCACCAAAGTGGATAACCTCACATTTATCCACATTATACTGCATCTGCCATGCATTTGCCCACTCACCTAACCTGTCCAAATCACCCTGCAGCCTCTTAGCATCCTCCTCACAGTTCACACTGCCACCCAGCTTATTGTCACCTGCAAACTTGGAGATATTATGCTCAATTCCTTCATCTAAATCATTGATGTATTTTGTAAATAGCTGGGGTCCCAGCACTGAGCCCTGCGGCACTCCACTAGTCACTGCCTGCCATCTGAAAAGGACCCGTTTATCCCGACTCTCTGCTTCCTGTCTGCCAACCAGTTCCCTATCCACGTCAGTACATTACCCCCAATACCATGTGCTTTAATTTTGCACACTAATATCTTGTGTGGGACCTTGTCAAAAGCCTTTTGAAAGTCCAAATACACCACATCCACTGGTTCTCCCTTGTCCATTCTACTAATTTACATCCTCAAAAAATTCCAGGAGATTTGTCAAGCATGATTTCCCTTTCATAAATCCATGCTGACTTGGACCGATCCTGTCACTGCTTTCCAAATGCAGTGGTTGGTGGAAGGTGATTGGTGGAAGGTTTAGAGGCGATTTGAGGGGGGGGTTTCTTTACGCAGAGGGTTGTGGGGATCTGGAACTCGCTGCCTGGAAGAGTGGTGGATGCAGAAACCCTCACCACTTTTAAGAGATGGTTGGATGGGCACTTAAAGTGCAGTAACCTGCAGGGTTACAGACCTAGAGCTGGTAATTGGGATTAGACTGGATGACCTTTTGTTGGACGGAGCAGATATAACGGTAAGTACTGAAGGGAATAGAATACGGCCAGGGCGATCTCCTGGACTAATGTCGATCGCCTGGATGGGTCGGAGAGGAATTTTCCCAGATATTTTCTCCCTAAATTGGCCTGGGTTTTTATCTGGTTTTTGCCCCTCCCAGGAGATCCCATGACTCCGGTTGGGGTGGAGTGTAGAATGTTTCAGTATAAGGGGTGTCACAGTTGTGTGGGGCGGACTGGTTGGGCTGGGTGCTCTTTGCCTTTCCGTCATTGTTCATGGGTTTATATGTAACCTTCAGGGCTGCTGACCGAGGGCCGTGTGGCTCTTTGTCGGCCGGTGCGGACACGATGGGCCGGAATGGACTCCTGCGCCGTAGATTTCTATGTTTCTATGATAGAGTGGATACAGAGAGAATGTTTCCACTTGTGGGGAGGAGCATAACGACAGGCCATCAATATAAGATCGTCACCAAGAAACCCATAGAGAATTCAGGAGAAACCTCTTTACCCAGAGAGTGGTGAGAATGTGGAACTTGCTGCCACAGGGAGGGGTTGAGGTGAATAGTATCGATGCATTTAAGGGGAGGCTGGATGAACACACGAGAAGGGAATAGAGGGTTATGTTGATAGATTTAGATGAGGAAAGACGGGAGGAGGCTCGAGTGGAGCATAAACATCGGCATGGACTGGTTGGGCTGAATGGCCTGTTTCTGGGCCATATATCTGGTGTAATCCTGTGTAAAAATACCTCTATCCGTTCATCCCTCATCTACACTGACGCAGCACTGCTTGGCTGAGGGAGATGGATTGTTGAGAGCAGCTGGAAGGAAGTGGTCGATACACCTTGGGTCCGTCGGGTGTCACTACCCCAGGGGTCAGACCGACCTCGGTCTTAGTCTCTCTCTCCCTGACGTACCTGACCCCCCCCCCCCTCCCTCCCCCCCCCCCCCTCCCCCCCCATCCCTTTCCCCCGTCCATCCCCCCCCGTCCGTCCATCCATCCCCCCGTCCCGTCCGTCCATCCCCCCCCCCCGTCCGTCACCCCCCTCCCTCCCCCCCCTCCCCCCTCCCCCCCATCCCTTTCCCCCGTCCATCCCCCCCCCCCCCCCCGTCCATCCCCCCCCCCCCGTCCATCCCCCCTCCCCCCCATCCCTTTCCCCCGTCCATCCCCCCCCCCCCCCCCCCCGGTCCGTTTCCCCCCTGTCCATCCCCCCCTCCCCCGGTCCGTTTCCCCCCTGTCCATCCCCCCCCCCACCCCGTCCGTCCGTCCATTCCCCCCCCCCCCCGTCCATCCCCCCCCTCCCCCCCATCCCTTTCCCCGTCCATCCCCCCCCCCCCCCCCCCCGTCCGTTTCCCCCCCCCCCCCGGTCCGTTTCCCCCCCGTCCATCCCCCCCCCCCCCCCGTCCGTTTCCCCCCCCCCCCCGGTCCGTTTCCCCCCCTGTCCATCCCCCCCCCCCCGGTCCGTTTCCCCCCTGTCCATCCCCCCCCCACCCCCGTCCGTCCGTCCCATTCCCCCCCCCCCCCCGTCCATCCCCCCCCTCCCCCC
>NW_027253306.1:0-16541 GCF_044704955.1 Pristiophorus japonicus
AGAGAGGAAGTGGGGGGGAGAGAGAGAGGGGTGGGGGGGAGGAAGAGGGGTGGGGGAGGGGGGGGGGGGAGGAGAGAGGGTGGGGGGGAGGGAGGAGAGGGGGTGGGAGGGAGGAGAGAGGGGTGGGGGGGGGGGGGGGAGAGCGTGGGGGTGTTGTGAACTCCAAGGTGTGCATGTGCAGTGGGCACAAACATGGGTGTTGGAAGTAATCAGTGGGAGTGAGGAGGGTTGTCAGGCACAATGTTATAAAGACACGGGTAATAAATTTTCCCATTACCCCACGCTTTCCCAGTCTCACTTACTGGGATGGGCATGACAAACACGGGCAATATCTTCACATGATGCGCCATACTCCCATAGCGAGGGTTGCTCATTGATCATTTCACCAGCGCCCTGGAAATAAAGAAAGCACATGTATAACTACAGGTGAACAGCAGCCACGGCTGGGTTGGATCTTGATACACAGGTTTTCTACTTACAGACCCCAGGATGTGTGCCCCTAGCATTCTGTCTGTTTCTTTATGACTGAGGATCTTTACTAGACCATCAGTATCATTGTTAGTCTTCGCTCTGCTGTTGGCAGCAAATGGAAATTTGCCGATCTTGTACGGAATACCCTGAGAGGAGAAAATGATTGAAGTTAACTCCACAGGTGCACACACACATTTTGGATCAACTCTTTGCAGCAAGGTAGACCTGTGTCAGTAGGAATCAGCTCAATGCCAAATGAATCCAGAAGACTGATAAATGTACCTTGAGCATTTGGGCACTTGTCTTGTGTGAGACAGCTTGACGCTCAATGCACAGAGTGGCCACCCCTGCTTCCAATTAACTCGACACCGGGGAGACCAAACGCTGTGCTGAACACCTTCCCCTTCAGTCTGCAAGCGTGACCCCGAGCTTCCAGTCACCTGTCACTTTAATTCTCCGCCCCACTCTCAGCGCTCTGTCCTCGGCCTCCTACACTGTTTCAATGAGGTTCGAGGAACAGCACCTCATCTTTCAATTCGGCACTTTACAACCTTCTGACTCAACGCTTAGTTCAACTATTTCGCATCAATGACCACTGCTCCGATGTTTTCAGACAGTAACTTTTGGCAATGATTCTGCTGCTGCCATTTTACACCTGCTCTGAACCCATTGTTTGCTCCTGGTCCTTGTCAATTAATCTCTCCTGCCTTCCACCCAATCACAGAGCTTCCTTTTTGTTCTTCGCTCCCCTCCCCCGTTCCTTGCCTCTGTACTTGTTTAAAACCCACTACATCTGTAACTTAGTCCAGTTCTGATGACAGGTCATTGAACTGAAAGGTTAACTGGTTCTCTCTCCACAGGTGCTGCCTTTCAGCACCCAGCATGAGCTGGTAATATTTGTAACCCATCACTGATTGGTGGCCATTAGCTGTATCCATTGAGTTGGTTTTGGCCAAGGCTAATGCAGCAACTAAAGTCAACTTCAAAACATTCGCCAGCTTCAGGGGTAACGGCCAACCGGGAGATGTCTGGGGCCCTAACCTCCCCCGCCCTACTCACAGGGGCCCTACCCACCCCCCCCACTCACAGCGGGCCCTAACACCCCACCTCCCCACTCACAGGGGGCCCTAACCCCTCCCCCCACTCAAAGGGGGCCCTAATCCGCCCCCACTCACTCACAGGGGGCCCTAACCCCCCCCCCACTCACAGGGGCCCTAACACCCCCACCCCCACTCACAGGGGGCCCTAATCCGCCCCCCCACTCTCAGGAGGCCCTAATCCCCCCCCCCCACTCACAGGGGCCCTAATCCCCCCTCCACTCACAGGAGGCCCTAATCCCCCCCCACTCACAGGGGGGCCCTACCCCCCCCCCACTCACAGCGGGCCCTAACACCCCACCCCCCCCACTCACAGGGGCCCTAACCCCCCCCCCCCACTCACAGGGGTCCCTAACCCCCCACCCCACTCACAGGGGGCTCTAATCCCCCCCCACTCACTCACAGGGGCCTAACACCCCCCCCCACTCACGGAGTCCTAATCTCCCCCTCCCCCACTCACAGGAGGCCCTAATCTCCCCCCCCCACTCTCAGGGGGCCCTAATCCCCCCCCCCACTCACAGGGGGCCCTAATCCCCCCCCCACTCACAGTAGCCCTAATCCCCCCCCACTCACGGGAGGCCCTAATCCCTCCCCTCCCCCCACTCACAGGGGGCCCTAATCCCCCCCCCCCACTCACAGGGGGCCCTAACCCCCCCCCCCACTCACAGGGGGCCCTAATCCCCCCCCCCCACTCACAGGAGGCCCGAATACCCCGCCCCCCACTCACAGGGGGCCCTAACCCCCCCCCCCCACTCACAGGGGGCCCTAACCCCCCCCCCCCCCACTCAAAGGGGGCCCTAATCCCCCCCCACTCACTCACAGGGGGCTCCCACCCCCACTCACAGGGGCCCTAATCTCCCCCTCCCCCACTCACAGGAGGCCCTAATCTCCCCCCCCACTCTCAGGGGGCCCTAATCCCCCCCCCCACTCACAGGGGGCCCTAATCCCCCCCCCACTCACAGGGGGCCCTAATCCCCCCCCCACTCACAGGAGGCCCTAATCCCCCCCCCACTCACAGGAGGCCCTAATCCCCCCCCCACTCACAGGAGGCCCTAATCCCTCCCCCCCACTCACAGGAGGCCCTAATCCCTCCCCCCCCACTCACAGGGGGCCCTAATCCCCCCCCCACTCACAGGGGGCCCTAATCCCCCCCCCACTCACAGGGGGCCCTAATTCCCCCCCCACTCACAGGGGGCCCTAATCCCCCCCCCACTCACAGGGGGCCCTAATCTCTCTCCCCCCCCCCCACTCACAGGGGGCCCTAATCCCCCCCCCACTCACAGGAGGCCCTAATACCCCCCCCCCCACTCACAGGGGGCCCTAATCTCTCTCCCCCCCCCCACTCACAGGGGGCCCTAATCCCCCCCCCCCCACTCACAGGAGGCCCTAATCCCCCCCCCCCCACTCACAGGAGGCCCTAATACCCCCCCCCCCACTCACAGGGGGCCCTAACCCCCCCCCACTCACAGGGGGCCCTAATCCCCCCCCCCACTCACAGGGGGCCCTAATCCCCCCCCCCCAACTCACAGGGGGCCCTAATCCCCCCCCCCACTCACAGGGGGCAATAAATGCACTGAAGTCAAGTTCCCAAACATGACTCGATACTGTCGCTCTTTTAACCTGATATTGAAAGGACACCTCAAGCCAATATGATGTTTGTAAGTCACAGGCCTGGATATATCTTTATTTCAAACCCCAAGACAACACTTTAATGTATAAGCTGAAATTTTCAATGTTTAACCAAGTATCAGTTTCATTTTGCAGCGAAATAAAGACCGAGAATGCTGGAAACATGCAGTTAGCCAGCCTCTGCCCCAGTGCCCCCAATCCTCCTCCGCTGCTCCCATTTCCCACCGATCCACCGCGCCCCCCCCCCCCGATCCCCATTCCTCCGCCGTTCCCCCTCCCAATCCCTTGCCCCCCCTGATCCAGTCGTCCCCCTCTCCCAATCCCTCGCCCCCCCCCAATCCCATCGTCCCCCTCCAATCCCCTGCCGTCCCTCTCCCAATCCCGACCCCCCGCTCCGTGCCCCCCAATCTCCTGCCTTTCCCCCCTCCCAATCCATTGACCCCCACCTGCACCTTCTCCCCCCCACCCCCACAAGCCCTGTCTCGAGAACTAGTGGCAATATTACCTCCTCCTTTAACTGTTCTTCAGATTTGCCAACCCAAGCAACCTCTGGGTGAGTGTATACAACAGATGGGACACAGTTATAGTCAATGTGAACAGCACCTCCCGCCATTCCTTCCACACAGATTATCCCCTCATCTTCAGCCTTGTGGGCCAGCATGGGGCCAGCAATCACATCCCCAATGGCAAAGATGCTGTGGAAAAGACAACTCACAGTCGGATTGCAGTTCCATGTAATGAAGAACATTTACATGCTACATATATGCTATTATATATTTAGATATGCGAGGGCAGTATATAGTGGAGATGCTCAGAATTCAGGACGAAGCTGTTTATACTGCTCATTAATGACTCGCGGGTACAGGGCATAATTTTGAAATTTGCAGATAATACAAAACTGGGATGTGTAGTAAAGAGTGAGGAAGATAGAGATAGACTTCATGAGGACATAGACAGGCTGGTGGATACATGGCAGATGGAATTCAATGCAGAAAAGTGTGAGGCGATATATTTTGGAAGGAAGAATGAGGAGACCATACACACTAAATGGTACAATTTTAAAAGGGGTGCAGGAAGAGAGAGACCTGGGTGTTGTTTGTGCACAAATCTTGGAAGGTGGAAGAACAGGTTAACAAAGCAGCTAAGTAAATGGGATCCTGGGCTTTATAAACAGAGGCAGAGAGTACAAAAACCAGGAGGTTATGCTGAACCGATATTAAACACTGCTTAGGCCCCAGCTGGAGTATTGTGGCTAATTCAGGGCACCGCACTTTCGGAAGGACACGAAGGCCTTGGAGAGGGGACAGGGAGATTAGTGAGAATGAGGGATGAGGCTTTGGATCGAGTAAATAAAAAGAAATGGCTTCCAATGATAGAAGGGTCAATAAGGATAAGGCACAGCTTTCAGGTGATTGGCAAAGAACCAGAGGCGACATGAGGGAACCAGTTTTACACAATGAGTGGTGAGGATGAGAGATGCACTGCCAGAGGGTGGTGGATAAAGATTCAATAGCAGCTTCCCAAATGGAATTGGATAAACACTTGGAGAAAATATTGCCAGGATCTGCGGAGAGAGTGTGGGATCAACGGATTGCTTTGAATATAACGGTGACCAGAACTGTACGTGGGACTCAGCGTGTGGTCTAACCAGGGTTCCATACAGGTTTAGCACAACTTCCAAACTTTTCAATTCTATCCCTCGAGAAACAAACCCCAGTGCTGGTTTTGCTTTTTTTATATGGCCTTATTACCCTGCGTCGCAAACTTCAGAGATTTGTATTCCTTGATCCCTTTGCTGCCCTACCCCATTTAGATTATTTTCCCAAGTAATAAGTGATCTCCTTATTTTTATTACCAAAATGTAACACCTCACGTTTATCTGTGTTGAAATTCATTTGCCAATTCTATGCCCATTTTGCAAGTTTATTGTCTTCTTGCAATTTGTTGTAGTCCTCCGCCGTATCGACCCTCAACCCCTTCCACCCCTGACTCACAGCTCCGTCACACACTCACTCCCCGCGCACAGCTCCGTCACACACTTTCCCCCCGCTCACACACTCCCCCCCCCCCCCCCGCTCACACACTCCTCCCCCCCCCGCTCACACACTCCTCTCTCTCTCCCCCCCCCCCCCCACCCCGCTCACACACTCACTCCCCGCTCACAGCTCGGTTACACACTCACTGACTGCTCACACACTCACTGACCGCTCACAGCTCCGTTACACACTCACTGACTGCTCACAGCTCCGTTACACACTCACTCCCCGCTCACAGCTATGGCACTAATTGTGGAATGATGGCCCCGAGGGAGCGGAGCTTTTAGTAACCCTACAGCCAAGCACTGGGACCACGTACCTGGGGATGTGCGTTTGGAAGCGGGTGTTAACTGGTATGCGACCTTTCTGATCCAGTTCGATGCCGATGTCCTGCAGTCCCAGACCCTCAGTGAAAGGACGACGGCCAACGCTCACCAGCAGCACATCACACGTGAGCACATCCGCCTTTCCACCAGCTGCAGCCTCAAAACTAGAGAAGGGAAACACTTGAAAGTGTGTCTAATGTAAGCTCCGCGCACTTTTCTGCACACAGAAATATAAACAGGATTGAGATTACATCTGGCGACATTTAGCGATCCAATGCGGACACACGCCCATTTCGTACTCACCTAACATCAATCTTTCCATCAGGTCTCTTTGTTGCTGCAGTAACCTTTGTGTTGAGCTTGAACTTCACACCCTGCTTCTGAAGAATGCGTTGAAAATTCTTTGAGATCTCCATGTCGATCCCGACTCCTCCAACATGTCCCAGGAATTCAACAGCTGTCACTTCGGAACCGAGGCGCTGCCACACAGAGCCCTGGAGACAGATGAACATTACAACCTCCAAACACTGCAACATACACACCGACTTATTCAACACCGCCACAGGACCGAGTGCAGGAAGATCGGCAGAGCTGGGCGGGAGGGAGGGAGGGAGGGAGTGCACGTTTGGTACAATGGGAGAATCTCACTGCCAGTGAGGAAGGCATTTCTGTAAGCAGTTCCTGACAGTTGTGTCAGGCTGGGACATCATTCTCCTACAAGAGGCAGAGCAGACAAGAGGGGTGGAAAGTATACAATGTCCAAGTGCCTGGAAGTCAGCCATTTGGCCCCTCGAGCCTGTTCTGCCATTCAATGTCATGGCTGATCTGATCATGGACTCAGCTCCACTTCCCTGCCCTCTCCCTTATTGCTCAAAAATCTGTCTATCTCCTTAAATATATTCACCTTAAATATATTCAATGACCCAGCCTCACAGCTCTCTGGGGCAGAGAATTCCACAGATTTACAACCCTCTGAGAGAAGAAATTCCTCCTCATCTCAGTCTCAATAAGGGGCCGCCCATTTAAAACTATGTCCCCTAGTTTTAGTTTCCCCTATCAGTGGAAATATCCTCTCTGCATCCACCTTGTCAAACCCCCTCATTATCTTATATGTTTCGATAAGATTACCTCTCATTCTTCTGAACTCCAATGAATATAGGCCCAACCTACTCAACCTATCTTCATAAGTCAACCCCCTCGTCTCCGGAGTCAACCTAGTGAACAGCCTCCAATGCAAATATATCCTTCCTTAAATACAAAGACCAAAACTGTACGCAGTACTCCAGGTGTGGCCTCACCAATACCCTGTACAGTTGTAGCAGGACTTCTCTGTTTATATACTCTATCCCCCTTGCAATAAAGGCCAACATTCCATTTGCCTTCCTGATTACTTGCTGTACCTGCATACTAACTGTGTGTGTTTCATGCACAAGGACCCCTAGGTCTCTCTGTACTGCAAAAATTTTTAATTTTTCTCCATTTAAATTATAATTTGCTTTTCTATTTTTTCTGCCAAAGTGGATAACCTCACATTTTCCCATTGTACTCCATCTGCCAAATTTTGCCACCTGCCACTCACTTAGCCTGTCTATATCCCTTTGTAGATTTTTTGTGACCCTCACAACTTGCTTTCCCACCCATCTTTGTATCATCAGCAAACTTGGCTACATTACACTCGGTCCCTTCATCTAAGTCATTAATATAGATTGTAAAGAGTTGAGGATCCAGCACCAATCCCCGTGGCACTCCACTAGTTACTGTTTGCCAACTGGAAAATGACCCATTTATCCCAACTCTCTGTTTTCTGTTAGTTAGCCAATCCTCCATCCATGCTAATATAGTACCCACAACCTCGTGAACTTTTATCTTGTGAAGTAACCTTTTATGTGGCACCTTATCGATTGTCTTCTGGAAGTCCAAATACACCACATCCACTGGTTACCCCTTATAGAAACATAAAAATTTACAGCGCAGGAGGTTATTCCGGCCCATCGTGTTCGCGCCGGCCGACAAAGAGCCGCATGGCCCTTGGTCAGCAGCCCTAAAAGTTACATATAAACCTATGAACAATGACGGAAAGGCAAAGAGCACCCAGCCCAACCAGTCCATCTCACACAACTGCGACATCCTGAAACATTCTACATTCCACCCCAACCGGAGCCATGTGATCTCCTGGGAGAGGCAAAAAACAGATTAAAAACCAATGCTAATTTAGGGAGAAAAAATCTGGGAAAATTCCTCTCCGACCCATCCAGGCGATTGAAACGAGTCCAGGAGATCACCCTGGCCGTATTCTATTCCCTGCAGTACTTAGAATTATATCTGCGGTTGCCGAACAAAAGGTTATCCAGTCTAATCCCAATTACCAGCTCTAGGTCCGTAACTCTGCCGGTTACTGCACTTTAAGTGCCCATCCAACCATCTCTTAAAAGTGGGTTTCTGAGGGATGAGGGTTTCTGCATCCACCACTCTTCCAGGCAGCGAGTTCCAGATCCCCACAACCCTCTGCATAAAGAAGCCCCTCCTCAAATCCCCTCTATACCTTCCACAACCACCGTAAAACTATACCCCCGTGTAATAGACCCCTCCAACCAATGGAAATAGACCCTTACTATCCATTATGTCCAGGTCCCTCAATATTTTGTACACCTCATTGAGGTCACCTCTCAACCTCCTCTGTTCCAATGAGAACAAACCCAGCCTATCCAATCTGTCCTCATAACTAACCATTCCAGGCAGCATCCGAGCAAATCTCCTCTGCACCCTCTCTAGTGCAATCACGTCCTTCCTATAATGCGGCGACCAGAACTGCACGCAGTACTCCAGCTGTGGCCTAACCAAAATACAAGTTAAACATAACCTCCCTGCTCTTATATTCTATGCCTCGGCCAATAAAGGCAAGCATTCCGTATGCCTTCTTAACCACCTTATCCACCTGACCTGCTACTTTCAGGGATCTGTGGACAAGCACTCCAAGGTCCCTTTGTTCATCTACACTATTAAGTGGCCTACCGCTCGGCAGGCCACATAGTTCACATGCCAGACACGAGACTCCCAAAGCAAGCGCTCTACTCGAACTCCTTCACGGTAAACGAGTCAAAGGTGGTAAGCGAAAACATTATAAGGACACCCTCAAAGCCTCCCTGATAAAGTGTAACATCATCACCGACACCTGGGAGTCTCTGGCCAAAGACCGCCGTAAGTGGAGGAAGCGCATCCGGGAGGGCGTTGAGCACCTCAAGTCTCGTCGCCGAGAGCATGCAGAAATCAAGCGCAGGCAACGGAAAGAGCATATGGCAAACCAGTCCCACCCACCCCTTCCCTCAACGACTGTCTGTCCCACCTATGACAGGGACTGTGGTTCTCGTATTGGACTATTCAGCCACCTAAGAACTCATGTTAAGAGTGGAAGCAGATCTTCCTCAACTCCGTGGGACTGCCTACGTTGATGATTCTATGATTAACCTTCCTTTATCACAAAGCTAATTCTCCCCCTATAAACAGAGAGCTCTCATTTCTGCAGTTTCCAACATCATTTAAAGAATACTTTTCATCTTTTCCGTTTTCTTACCAATTCAACGCCAATGACACCAGCACCAATAACCAGCATCTTGTCAGGAACTTTCTTCAATGATAAGGCTCCCGTCGAAGACACAATAGTCTCTTCATCAATCTGTGGGTACGGCATATTAATGGCATTAACTTAGACTCTTAGGATATTGACTTTCAGGTAAAGAACATGAATAGGTTGCACATGTACAAAATGTACAAAGCACATGTAGACAGGATGCTGTAAACGTGGGGAATGGGATTAGTGTGGAGGGTGGCACCTTGAGCTCGCACATGGGGCTGAATGGCCACAAATTCCCATGAAACACATTTTTAAACAGATCAGGATGGTGCACTTAGGAACAATCAAATAGTTACTGTCAAAACATGGAGAACTTCTCAAACTCAAGATTAGCCCTTTTATGTGAGTTAACAGATGTACCTGAATCCCAGGGAAAGGTGTCACCTCCGACCCTGTGGCAATGAGGATGTTCTTGGAGTTGATGATTTGTGTGCTGCCATCATTGCAGTGAGCTGTGACCTGGTTTTTCCCAGTAATCTTACCATATCCTTGGACATGTGTCACCTGGTAGAGAAATGGAAAGACACACAAATATTGAGATGCTTTATTCTTTTATCCAAATACAAGTCAAAATTTTCAAATACGGAACGCTTAAAATCTTTCTAAAAAGAGGGGGAGAATTAGCCTCGTGACAAAGGAAGATTGCACGTTTCAAAATGCAGGGGGTTATTTTTGGACAGTTAGTTCTCAGTGACTCGCTGGGCAGTGAAGCAAACTGTCAGATTTGCTTTTTCGGTGTCTGGTTGGCCAATCAGAGCAAGATTTCCTCCTCCAGTAAAATTGCAGGAAGAATGTTTTATGTGTGGGTGAGGTGCAGTAAGCAAATCGGACCGCGCAGGAGGGTGAAAATAAGGCAGGTGGTTTTACCGGAGATTGCAGACTGCCTCACTGCAGATCAGGGAATATCAGCACACACAACAGCCCAAGCTCAGGTTCCAACTATTATTTCACGGACAAAACATTTATGGTAAACTTCAAATTTGCAAATACTGCTAAATTTAAAAAACATTTGAAACCCCATTTAGAAATGTGAATTTTTAAATATATTTCAAAATGTAAAAGACAAAACTTGAATTCTGACCTTAAAAAAAGCACAATACTGAACAAAGCTCAAGTGACAAAGACCTAGAGAGCAGCTACTGAAAACCTACAACTCGCAGTTCATCAAATGTGGGCATGTGCTTTCACAGATTCTATATTACCCGACCAAAGAATGCAGTCCGCTCCTGCCCCAGCACTGCCTGCAAAAAACACAGCTCCAAAATCTATACCTGCATCAGAAACACACCTTATTTTGTTTAAATAAATGGGCAATTCCACCGGTTAATGACTTCACTGCACCGCTCTTTTGTTCCATCATCTTCTCCAGGTTAAGATTCATTCCTGTGACTTTAAAACAAAATGAAGTAATTTAAAAGATCAAAATGACACTTCTCACACACCCTCAATATTGGGCACTCAGTTCCATTCTATCAGATGTAGAATATCATGAAATAGAAGAAATGAAATAGTGAACTATTCTGCACTGCTCGACAAAACATTTGTTTGAAAATATGCCACTCCTACTTGTAAGGGGGGCGATGCTCGTGTCGAAGGGGATTAGGGGCATTTCCCACTTGCACAATGTCTGCAATATTGTCAGAGCACATCTGCCTGAATTGAACGTGAATGAAACAGTCCCTTGTATGTTCACAGTCCCTGAGCAAAATGGGCTCTCACACTCCCGACAAATAGCTAGATCACATCATCTGCATTGAAATAAGCCATGAGATGTGCAGCTTCAATCATTACATTTAGATTTTATAATCAGGGAGGCAGGGTAACATAACAAGGACAATTTAAAGAATAAAATAATTTGTTCTTTAAATTTGTCATTTAAACAGCATTGTTAAAGGGGAACATCATTGAGCAACTGAGTGTGAGCAATGATTGACTCCAAGCTTACCCCATCTACTCACTTCCAATTACTAACCAAATCTTGTACTCAAATGAGCACGAGTAGGTAAAGAAGGGAAGACAGAGGCCAATACATGAGATCTACTTACTTTCAATCCCTCTGCTGGCAAAGTCTTTCCCGTGGGCCAAGTGATACAGATAGGAGTTATTCAGCAACGCCTTAAAACAATAATCACAATATTGATTAAGAAGCTAACCTTACAGGTGATATGTAAAGCACCAAGACACTGACCTGTACGGTAGTGTATTAATATAGCTTGGATTAAAAATGATGCATATTGAGGGAGTACTTACTTTGGAGGGGATACAACCCACATTCAAACACGTTCCACCCAACGTATCGTTCTTTTCCACACACACAGTCTAAAAGTTTGAAAAATGAATGTTAACATATTGAAAGTATTTTTAAAAATGTGAGCTGTATTAGCACCAGCCCTCCGTCTGTCCAGTAACTAAACGAACAATGTTTTGACAACCATTCCCCTTTGCTAAACTGTTTGTCCATCACTTTTAGGATTTAGCCGTAATTATGGGCAGGATACCTGTGGATTTAAATAGGTTTTCAAGACTGTTCAACTCTCCAGGATGTTTCGTAATTTAAAATGAGATCAGAGCAATTTGCTATAATTCCATCAGCCTGGATGGAAGTTTGTGACTACAGGTAGCACACCACAACTATTGTCTGTTGGTCTCAGTCAGCACAGAGGAACTCTGGAAACTAGTGGCCAAAAGGGTGACCCAAGTCATGGAAAATGATCCCTAAAGTTTCCAACCCCTTCCCTGTCGCCAAGTGAATATTCACTTCAGGACAGATGGAAATTATACCGGGAGGGGGAACGAACGGGGACGACACACCACAGCCCCAAGATGGATGCCGGGGGAGGGTGAGAAACACCGACCTTTTGTTTGTTTAATCTCCCTGTTAACCTCACAATGGGGCTTCCAAAAGCCCCATTGGCTTTAAACAATCTGCGGTTCACCTAACCTAACCTAGCAGCTCATCATGTGACATGGTGCATCCTACGTCGGTGAACTCAGACAATGCACACCCTTCCATGGTGATACTGGCTGGCACACAAGGGCTGCTTGGGTCAGGCTGGTATAGGACATCAGTCTTCTCCACACTGATACTGAGGCTACATTTCTTGCAAGCATCCAAGAAATGGTCCATGATAACTTGAACCCCTCTTGTGTGTGGGCAACACGGGAATATGAGCTCCCGAACAGGATCACAGGCAGGGAGATTGTATCATTTTCATCTGTCCTGAAGTGAATCGTCACTTGGCGACAGGGAAGGGGTTGGAAACTTTTAGGGATCATTTTCCATGACTCGGGTCACCTGCTTTTTGGCCATTAGTTTCCAGAGTTCCTCTGTGCTGACTGAGATCAGCAGGCAATAGTTTTGTTCTCCACACTGTTCCTGAAGTTGCCCAGCAATAAAGACCATATCAATAGTTTGTCTGCCTTTTTGAATGTACACTGGCTGTTTTAAACATTGTGGATGAACTGCAACATGTTGGGTTATCATTGAACAAAAGATTCACAGTTACTTGGAAAGTGTAATGAGCATTTTCCGCAGCCAGAGGATACAAATAGCCACAACTAACATTTAAAGTAAGAAGATTTGAAAACATCTGCACTATAATTGTGACCAAAGCTCCCTGTTTATCACAGCACCATCACGTTTAGGCTGCAGGCAAACTATGGTATACATCAGAAACTGTCCTTCAGATCCTAAACTACCAGGAGGAATCTCCCAGGAGATCTTGTTCCTGGTTCTACATTTCACAGGACTCAATGTACTGCAGATCGATTGGAAGAGTGGGTCAGACATTAGATATCAATGTAATGACACATTTGGTGCTGTTTCTATGACATGGTGCATGTTTAATATTAAACATAGGAACAAAAGGAGGCCATTCAGCCCCTTGAGTCTGTTCTGCCATTCAATGAAATCATGGCTGATCTGCGACCTAACTCCATCTACCTGCCTTTGGCCCATATCCCTTAATGTCTTTGGCTAACAAAAATCTATCGATCTCAGATTTAAAATTGATCTAGCATCAACTGGTCTTTGTGAATAGTTTTCCAAACTTCTACCACTCTGTCTGCAGAGGTGTTTCCTAACCACCCCTGAAAGGCCTTATTCTAATTTTTAGGCTATGTACCCTAATCCTAGAATCCCCATCCAGCAGAAATCGTTTCTATCTACCCTATCAGTTCCCCATATCAAACTTTGATCAGATCACCCCTTAACCTTCTAAACTCCAGGGAATACAACCCTAATTTGTGTGTTCTCTCCTCGTAACTTAACCCTTGGAGTGCAGGTATCATTTTGGTAAACCCACGCTGCACTCCCTCCAAGCCCAATATACCCTCCCTAAGGTGTGGTGCCCAGAACTGCTCACAGTGCTCCAGGTGTGGTCTAACCAGGGCTTTGTACAGCTGCAGCGTAACGTCTACTCCCTTGTACTCGAGTCCTCTGGATATAAAGCCCAGCATCCCATTTTCTGTCCCTGTCCATGACATTTTAATGATCGATGTACCGGGACCCACAAGTCTCTCTGGGTCTCCACTGTTTCTAGCTTTTCACCATTTAGAAAGTATCCTGTTTTATCCTTTTTAGGTCCAAAATGAGTGCCATACTTGCTTACATTTAAATCTATGTGCCACAGTTTTGCCTGCCCTGCTGCCATCTTTGTGTCATCAGCAAACGTGGCTCTCTATCCCATCATCTAAGTTGCTAATAATAAACATGACGCCAATTTATATTCAGCTAGCCATTCTCTTACTGACCTTAAACCCCAACTGTGCAGCCTTGATGGCAGCGACATACCCGCCAGGGCCTGAGCCCACAACTGTGACATCTGCATCAACTGGAATGAAAAACACAATACCTTCAGCATAAGCTTCAACAGGTGATAGAGGACATGAAGCTTCATACATCAGACACGGTCAGCGATATAACGGCAGCTGGCAAATCACCAAGACCAAGGGTGCATCGTGTGAGGGAGGGAGCTCGTCCACACGAGGCAGGAACAGGACAAGAACTTTAAAGCACAGCAAAATGGACAGAGTTATTTAATGTCACACACTTGTGTCGGTTAGAATGAAGTACAATACGGATCTGCATAATAATCTATTGGTAAACTATAGGTAAACTAAATATATAAGTAATCGATAGGCAAACGAAATCTATTGGTAAACTAAATCTATAGGTAATCCGTGTAAACTGATCTTAAATCTGCTCTGTTTTAAAATGTAAATTTAGAAAAGACAGAAATCACTTTTCTCCAAAACTTACTGCATGTGTGCATTTTATCACTGAATAATTCAAATACTTTGGGCCCAAGTTTCCACATGATTTGCGCCTGATTTTTTAGGAGCAACTGGTGGAGAACGGACTATCTTAGAAATCGCAATTCTCCACATTTTTTTTTCCTGCAGTTTTAGTCTGTTAGAACAGTTTCACTTTGGAACAGAATTTTTTCTTCAAAAGGGGGCATGTCCGGCCACTGACGCCTGATTTCAAAGTTTCCACAGTGAAAACGTACTCCAAACTAAGTTAGAATGGAGCAAGTGAAGATTTTTGTAGAACTGAAAAAACCTGTTCTACACATTAAAAAATCAGGCGCAGGTTACAAATTAGGCGTCCAGAACGAGGTGGGGGGGGGGGGAAGGGAAGTCATTAAATTCTATAATAAGTCCTTATTTATACTTCTACAAATAAATCCAACCTGAATAAAAATTTATAAGCAAAGAAAAGATTAAATAAACCATCTTCCTACCTGTGTGAAAGTGCTTCAGCCAGGGAGAATGCTGCAGGAAGCCTCACAAGTTGAGGCAGCCGTTCGTTCCCGCGGGGTGGGGAGGAGGAGGCAGCGTTCGTTCCCGCGGGGGGTAGGAAGCCATTCCCGCGGCGGGGGGGGAGGCAGCCGTTTGTTCCCGGGGTGGGGGGAGGAGGCAGTGTTCGTTCCCGCAGGGGAGGGGGGGGTAGGAAGCCATTCCCGGCGGCGGGGGGGGGGGGGGGGGGAGGGAAACGGCTGCCTCAACTTTGAGGCTCCCTGCACCTTCTCACTGCTGCAAGAAGCCTCAGTGCTGATGGCAATGTGCTTTTATTAACAAATGTTCAAAAATTACACAGCTACAAAAATGGCCGAGTGCCAATGTTTCTTTCACACTGCGCGTGCGTGAACGCTCCAACGCGCACGCGCAGGGTTGCCGGCAGGAAAAAAAATATTTTAAATGGTACCCGCCCCCTCCCACTTACAAAATCAGCGCGAGTGGTAGGCTCCGCCTCCTGGGTGCCATGGAACTGCAGGGCGCTCCAGAATCGCGCGTTTTTTTTCCGGCGCAAAAAACAGGCGCCCAGCTCGGAGGGACGCCCGTTTTTTATTGTGTGGAAACTTGGGCCCATAACTTATTGGTATTATGCTTCTTTGAAGATCCTGAGGAATCTGCTCAATCACAGCCTCACCACCACTGTTGATGCCCCATTAAAACCCTGGCCGTTCCCCTACAGGGCCAGCATCTCCAAGGGACACGGGGCTAGAGTTTCCTCTCAAACCACCCGGCACTACATTCCAGTCATTACCGGCGGGCGGTATTTGATACTGTCCACCCATATATTACCACCCAAAATGGAAGTTTCAGCATTTAAGATCCATTTACCACCGGACCTTAACACCGCCCTGAAAAAGCAGGTCTTACTGGATCTTAACTGGGCTGTATGGACACAGATCTGATAGTTTTGTTTAGTATTACACAGATCTTTACAGCTCTCCACAGTTTGATGTACTTTTAAATGGATTGTAGTATTTTCTAATGTTCGGCAATAATATAAATGTTCTAATAAAGCCTTATTTACTCCTTCAGTCTCTCACTCACTCGTCTCACTCAGCGGCCAGTCTCTCTCTTCCCCCCACCCCCCCCCCAGCGATCTTTCCCCCCCCCCCCCCCACAGCGATCTCTCTCTCCCCCCCCCCCCACAGCGATCTCTCTCTTCGCTCCCCCCCCCACAGCGATCTCTCTCTCTCTCCCCCCCCCCACAGCGATCTCTCTCTCTCTCCCCACCCCCACAGCGATCTCTCTCTCTCTCCCCCCCCCCCCCACAGCGATCTCTCTCTCTCCCCCCCCCCCCCACAGCGATCTCTCTCTCTCCCCCCCCCCCCCCACAGCGATCTCTCTCTCTCTCCCCCCCCCCCCACAGCGATCTCTCTCTCCCCCCCCCCCCCCCCACAGCGATCTCTCTCTCTCTCTCCCCCCCCCCACAGCGATCTCTCTCTCTCTCTCTCTCCCCCCCCCCACAGCGATCTCTCTCTCCTCCTCTCTCCCCCCCCCCCACAGCGATTCTCTCTCACTCTCTCTCTCTCCCCCCCCCCCCACAGCGATCTCT
>NW_027253308.1:0-16539 GCF_044704955.1 Pristiophorus japonicus
CTCTCCCCCCCAGCCTTTCTTTTTCTCCCCCCCAGCCTTTCTCTTTCTCCCCCCAGCCTCTCTCTTCCCCCCCCAGCCTCTCTCTTCCCCCCCAGCCTCTCTCTTCCCCCCCAGCCTCTCTCTTCCCCTCCAGCCTCTCTCTCTCACCCCCAGCCTCTCTCTCTCACCCCCAGCCTCTCTCTCTCCCTCCCAGCCTCTCTCTCTCTCCACCCGCCAGCCTCTCTCTCTCCACCCCCCAGCCTCTCTTTCTACCCCACAGCACCTCTCTTTCTCCCCCCCAGCCTTTCTCTTTCTCCCCCCCAGCCTTTCTCTTTCTCCCCCCAGCCTCTCTCTTCCCCTCCAACCTCTCTCTCTCTCTACCCCCCCCAGCCTCTCTCTCTCACCCCCAGCCTCTCTCTCTCCCCCCCAGCCTTTCTCTTTCTCCCCCCAGACTCTCTCTCCCCCCCAGCCTCTCTCTGCCCCCCCAGCCTCTCTCTTACCCCCATCCTCTCACTTCCCCTCCAGCCTCTCTCTTCCCCCCCAACCTCTCTCTCCTCTACCCCCCCAGCCTCTCTCTCTCACCCCCAGCCTCTCTCTTCCCCCCCAACCTCTCTCTCTCTCTACCCCCCCAGCCTCTCTCTCTCACCCCAGCCTCTCTCTCTCACCCCCAGCCTTTCTCTTTCTCCCCCAGCCTCTCTCTTCCTCCCTAGCCAATCTCTCTCTTCCCCCCCAGCCTCTCTCTCCCCCCCCAGCCTCTCTCTTCCCCCCCAGCCTCTCTCTTCCCCCCCCAGCCTCTCTCTCTTCCCCCAGCCTCTCTCTCTTCCCCCCCCAGCCTCTCTCTTCCCCCCAGCCTCTCTCTTCCCCCCAGCCTCTCTCTTCACCCCCAGCTTCTCTCTCTTCCCCCCTAGCCTTTCTCTCTCTCACCCCCAACCTCTCTCTCTCTCACCCCCAGCCTCTCTCTTCCCCCCCAGACTCTCTCTTCCCCCCCCAGCCTCTCTCTCTATCTAACCCCCCAGCCTCTCTCACTCTCTCCCCCAGCCTCTCTTTCTGCCCCCCCAGCCTCTCTCTTCCCCCCCAGCCTCTCTCTTCCCCCCCAACCTCTCTCTCTCTCTACCCCCCCCAGCCTCTCTCTCTCACCCCCAGCCTCTCTCTCTCACCCCCAGCCTTTCTCTTTCTCCCCCAGCCTCTGTCTTCCCCCCCCAGCCTCTCTCTTCCTCCCTAGCCAATCTCTCTCTCCCCCCAGCCTCTCTCTCTCTCTACCCCCTCAGCCTCTCTCTCTCCCCCCCAGCCTCTCTCTCTCCCTCCCAGCCTTTCTCTTTCTCGCCCCAGTCTCTCTCTTCCCACCCAGCCTCTCTCTTCCCCCACAGCCTCTCTCTTCACCCCCAGCCTCTCTCTTCCCCTCCAGTCTCTCTCTTCCCACCCAGCCTCTCTCTACACCCCGCAACCTCTCTCTCCTCACTCCAGCCTCTCTCTCTCTCTCCCTCCCAGCCTCTCTCTCTCTCCACCCCCCAGCCTCTCTCTCTCCACCCCCCAGCCTCTCTCTCTCCCCCCCCAGCCTTTCTCTTTCTCCCCCCCAGCCTTTCTCTTTCTCCCCCAGCCTCTCTCTTCCCCCCCCCAGCCTCTCTCTTCCCTCCCAGCCTCTCTCTCTTCCACCCTAGCCTTTCTCTCTCTCACCCCCAACCTCTCTCTTTCTCTACCCCCCAGCCTCTCTCTCTCACCCCCAGCCTCTTTCTCTCCCCCTCAGCCTTTCTCTTTCTCCCCCCAGCTTTTCTCTTTCTCCCCCCAGCCTCTTTCTTCCCCCCCAGCCTCTCTCTCTCCTCCCCTAGCCTCTCTCTCTCTCTCCCTCCCAGCCTCTCTCTCTCTCCCCCTCCAGCCTCTCTCTCTCTCCCCCCCAGCCTCTCTCTCCTCCTCCAACCTCTCTCTCTCTCCCTCCCAGCCTCTCTCTCTCTCCTCCCTCCAGCCTCTCTTTCTCTCTCTCCCTCCCAGGCTCTCTCTCTCTCCCACCCCAGCCTCTCTCTCTGTCTCCCTCCCAGCCTCTCTCTCTCTCCACCCCACAGCCTCTCTCTCTCCACCCCCCAGCCTCTCTCTCTCCCCCCCAGCCTTTCTCTTTCTTCCCCCCAGCCTTTCTCTCTCTCACCCCCAACCTCTCTCTTTCTCTACCCCCCAGCCTCTCTCTCTCACCCCAACCCTCTTTCTCTCCCCGTCAGCCTTTCTCTTTCTCCCCCCCAGCCTTTCTCTTTCTCCCCCCAGCCTCTCTCTTCCCCCCCAGCCTCTCTCTTCCCCTCCAGCCTCTCTCTTCCCCCCCAGTCTCCCTCTTCCCCTCCAGCCTCTCTCTCTCTCTACCCCCCCAGCCTCTCTCTTCCTCCCTAGCCAATCTCTCTCTCCCCCCCAGCCTCTCTCTCTCTACCCCCTCAGCCTCTCTCTTCCCCCCCAGTCTCCCTCTTCCCCTCCAGCCTCTCTCTCTCTCTCCCCCCCAGCATCTCTCTCCCTCCCAGCCTTTCTCTTCTTCGCCCCAGTCTCTCTCTTCCCACCCAGCCTCTCTCTTCCCCCACAGCCTCTCTCTTCCCCCCCAGCCTCTCTCTTCCCCTCCAGTCTCTCTCTTCCCACCCAGCCTCTCTCTATCCCCCCCAACCTCTCTCTCCTCACTCCAGCCTCTCTCTCTCTCTCCCTCCCAGCCTCTCTCTCTCTCCACCCCCCAGCCTCTCTCTCTCCACCCCCCAGCCTCTCTCTCTCCCCCCCCAGCCTTTCTTTTTCTTCCCCCCAGCCTTTCTCTTTCTCCCCCAGCCTCTCTCTTCCCCCCCCCCCAGCCTCTCTCTTCCCTCCCAGCCTCTCTCTCTTCCACCCTAGCCTTTCTCTCTCTCACCCCCAACCTCTCTCTTTCTCTACCCCCCAGCCTCTCTCTCTCACCCCCAGCCTCTTTCTCTCCCCCTCACCCTTTCTCTTTCTCCCCCCCAGCTTTTCTCTTTCTCCCCCCAGCCTCTTTCTTCCCCCCCAGCCTCTCTCTTTCCTCCCCTAGCCTCTCTCTCTCTCTCCCTCCCAGCCTCTCTCTCGCTCCCCCTCCAGCCTCTCTCTCTCTCCCCCCCAGCCTCTCTCTCCTCCTCCAACCTCTCTCTCTCTCCCTGCCCCCCAGCCTCTCTCTCTCCTCCCCTAGCATCTCTCTCTCTCTCTCTCCCTCCAGCCTCTCTCTCTCTCCCCCTCCAGCCTCTCTCTCTCTCCCCCCCAGCTTCTCTCTCCTCCTCCAACCTCTCTCTCTCTCCCCGCCCCCCAGCCTCTCTCTTTCTCCTCCCTCCAGCCTCTCTTTCTCTCTCTCCCTCCCAGGCTCTCTCTCTCTCCCACCCCAGCCTCTCTCTCTCTCTCCCTCCCAGCATCTCTCTTCCCCCCAGCCTCTCTCTCTTCCCCCCTAGCCTTTCTCTCTCTCACCCCCAACCTCTCTCTTTCTCTACCCCCCAGCCTCTCTCTCTCACCCCAACCCTCTTTCTCTCCCCCTCAGCCTTTCTCTTTCACCCCCCCAGCCTTTCTCTTTCTCCCCCCAGCCTCTCTCTTCCCCCCAGCCTCTCTCTTCCCCCCCAGCCTCTCTCTTCCCCCCCAGTCTCTCTCTTCCCCCCCAGCCTCTCTCTTCCCCCCCAGCCTCTCTCTTCCCCCCCAGCCTCTCCCTTCCCCTCCAGCCTCTCTCTTCCCCCCCAGCCTCTCTCTTCACCCCAGCCTCACTTCCCCTCCAGCCTCTCTCTCACCCCCAGCCTCTCTCTTCTTCCCCAGCCTTTCTCTTTCTCCCCGCAGTCTCTTTCTCCCCCCCAGCCTTTCTCTCTCTCACCCCCAACCTCCCTCTCTCTCTACCCCCCAGCCTCTCTCTCTCTACCCCCCAGCCTCTCTCTCTCACCCCCAGCCTCTCTCTCTTCCTCCCCAGCCTCTCTCTCTTCCTCCCTAGCCAATCTCTCTCTCCCCCCAGCCTCTCTCTCTCTACCCCCCAGCCTCTCTCTCTCTACCCCCCAGCCTCTTTCTCTCACCCCCAGCCTCTTTCTCTCCCCTCCAGTCTTTCTCTTTCTCACCCCCAGCCTTTCTCCCCCAGCCTCTCTCTTCCCCCCGAGCCTCTCTCTTCCCCCCCAGCTTCTCTCTCTTCCCCCCTAGCCTTTCTCTCTCTCACCCCCAACCTCTCTCTCTCTCTACCCCCCAGCCTCTCTCTCTCACCCCCAGCCTTTCTCTTTCTCCCCCAGCCTCTCTCTTCCCCCCCCAGCCCCTCTCTTCCCCCGCAGCCTCTCTCTTCCCCCCCAGCTTCTCTCTCTTCCCCCCTAGCCTTTCTCTCTCTCACACCCACCCTCTCTCTCTCTCTATCCCCCCAGCCTCTCTCTCTCACCCCCAGCCTCTTTCTCTCCCCCCCAACCTTTCTCTTTCTCCCCCCCAGCCTTTCTCTTTCTCCCCCCAGCCTCTCTCTTCCCCCCCAGCCTCTCTCTTCCCCCCTAGCCTCTCTCTTCCCCCCCAGCCTCTCTCTTCCCCTCCAACCTCTCTCTCTCTCTCACCCCCAGCCTCTTTCTCCCCCCAGCCTTTCTCTTTCTCCCCCCAGCCTCTTCCCCCCCAGCTTCTCTCTTCCCCTCCAGCCTCTCTCTCTCCCCCCCAGCCTCTCTCTTCACCCCCAGCCTCTCTCTCTCACCCCCAGCCTCTCTCTTCACCCCCAGCCTCTCTCTCTCACCCCCAGCCTTTCTCTTTCTCCCCCAGCCTCTCTCCTCCCCCCCAGCCTCTCTCTCTCACCCCCAGCCTTTCTCTTTCTCCCCCAGCCTCTCTCTTCCCCCCCCAGCCCCTCTCTTCCCCCGCAGCCTCTCTCTTCCCCCCCAGCTTCTCTCTCTTCCCCCCTAGCCTTTCTCTCTCTCACACCCACCCTCTCTCTCTCTCTATCCCCCCAGCCTCTCTCTCTCACCCCCAGCCTCTTTCTCTCCCCCCCAACCTTTCTCTTTCTCCCCCCCAGCCTTTCTCTTTCTCCCCCCAGCCTCTCTCTTCCCCCCCAGCCTCTCTCTTCCCCCCTAGCCTCTCTCTTCCCCCCCAGCCTCTCTCTTCCCCTCCAACCTCTCTCTCTCTCTCACCCCCAGCCTCTTTCTCCCCCCCAGCCTTTCTCTTTCTCCCCCCAGCCTCTTCCCCCCCAGCTTCTCTCTTCCCCTCCAGCCTCTCTCTCTCCCCCCCAGCCTCTCTCTTCACCCCCAGCCTCTCTCTCTCACCCCCAGCCTCTCTCTTCACCCCCAGCCTCTCTCTCTCACCCCCAGCCTTTCTCTTTCTCCCCCAGCCTCTCTCCTCCCCCCCAGCCTCTCTCTCTCACCCCCAGCCTTTCTCTTTCTCCCCCAGCCTCTCTCCTCCCCTCCAGCCTCTCTCTCTCACCCCCAGCCTCTCTCTTCACCCCCAGCCTCTCTCTCTCACCCCCAGCCTTTCTCTTTCTCCCCCAGCCTCTCTCTCTTCCCCTCCAGCCTCTCACTTTCCCCCCAGCCTCTCTCTTCACCCCCAGCCTCTCTCTTCCCCCCCAGCCTCTCTCTTCCCCTCCAACCTCTCTCTCTCTACGTCCCCAGTCTCTCTTTCTCCCCTCAGCCTCTCTCTTCCCCCCCAGCCTCTCTCTTCCCCCCCAGCCTCTCTCTTCACCCCCAGCCTCTTTCTCTCCCCCCCAGCCTCTCTCTTCCCCCCCAGCCTCTCTCTTCCCCCCCAGCCTCTCTCTTCCCCCCCAGCCTCTCTCTTCCTCCCCAGCCTCTCTCTTCCCCCCCAGCCTCTCTCTTCCCCTCCAACCTCTCCCTCTCTCTACGTCCCCAGCCTCTCTTTCCCCCCCCCAGCCTCTCTCTTCCCCCCGAGCCTCTCTCTTCCCCCCCAGCCTCTCTCTTCCCCTCCAACCTCTCTCTCTCCCGACCCCCCCAGCCTCTCTCTCTCACCCCCAGCCTCTCTCTCTCCCTCCCCCCCAGCCTTTCTCTTTCTCCCCCCAGACTCTCTCTCCCCCCGCAGCCTCTCTCTTCCCCCCCAGCCTCTCACTTCCCCTCCAGCCGCTCACTTCCCCCCCAGCCTCTCACTTCCCCTCCAGCCTCTCACTTCCCCCCCAGCCTCTCACTTCCCCTCCAGCCTCTCACTTCCCCTCCAGCCTCTCTCTCTCACCCCCAGCCTCTTTCTCTCCCCCCCAGCCTTTCTCTCCCCCCCAGCCTTTCTCTTTCTCCCCACCAGCCTCTCTCTCTCCCCCACAGCCTTTCTCTTTCTCCCCCCAGCCTCTCTCTTCCCCCCCAGCCTCTCTCTTCCCCCCCAGCCTCTCTCTTCCCCCCCAGCCTCTCACTTCCCCCCAACCTCTCTCTCTCTCTACCCCCCACAGCCTCTCTCTCCCACCCCCAGCCTCTCTCTTCCCCCCCAGCCTCTCACTTCCCCCCAGCCTCTCTCTCTCACCCCAAGCCTTTCTCTTTCTCCCCCAGCCTCTCTTCCCCCTCCAGCCTCTCTCTTCCCCCCCAGCCTCTCTCTCTCTACCCCCCAGCCTCTCTCTTCCCCCCCAGCCTCTCTCTCACCCCCAACCTCTCTCTCTCTCTACCCCCCAGCCTCTCTCTTCCCCCCCAGCCTCTCTCTTCCTCCCCAGCCTCTCTCTCTTCCTCCCTAGCCAATCTCTCTCTCCCCCCAGCCTCTCTCTCTCTAACCCCCAGCCTCTCTCTCTCAACCCCAGCCTCTTTCTCTCCCCTCCAGCCTCTCTCTCTCTCTACCCCTCCAGCCTCTCTCTCTCTCCCCCCCAGCCTCTCTCTCCCCCTCCAGCCTCTCTCTTCCCCACCAACCTCTCTCTTCCCCTCCAGCCTCTCTCTTCCCCTCCAAACTCTCTCTCTCTCTACACCCCCAGGCTCTCTCTCTCCCCCCCCAGCCTTTCTCTTTCTCCTCCCAGAATCTCTCTCCTCCCCCAGCCTCTCTCTTCCCCCCCAGCCTCTCACTTCCCCTCCAGCCTCTCTCTTCCCCCCCAACCTCTCTCTCTCTCTACCTGCCCCCAGTCTCTCTCTCTCACCCCCAGCCTCTCTCTTTCTCCCCCAGCCTCTGTCTTCCTCCCCAGCCTCTCTCTTCCTCCCGAGCCAATCTCTCTCTCCCCTCCAGCCTCTCTCTCTCTACCCCCTCAGCCTCTCTCTCTCCTCCCCAGCCTCTCTCTCTCCCTCCCAGCCTTTCTCTTTCTCGCCCCAGTCTCTCTCTTCCCACCCAGCCTCTCTCTTCCCCCCCAGCCTCTCTCTTCCCCTCCAGCCTCTCTCTTCCCCCCCAGCCTCTCTCTCTCTCTACCCCCCCAACCTCTCTCTCCTCCCTTCAGCCTCTCTCTCTCTCTCCCTCCCAGCCTCTCTCTCTCTCCACCCCCAGCCTCTCTCTCTCCACCCCCAGCCTCTCTCTCTCCCCCCCAGCCTTTCTCTTTCTCCCCCAGCCTCACTCTTCCCCCCCCAGCCTCTCTCTTCCCTCCCAGCCTCTCTCTCTTCCACCCTAGCCTTTCTCTCTCTCACCCCCAACCTCTCTCTTTCTCGACCCCCCAGCCTCTCTCTCTCTACCCCCCAGCCTCTTTCTCTCCCCCTCAGCCTTTCTCTTCCTCCCCCCCAGCTTTTCTCTTTTGCCCCCCAGCCTCTTTCTTCCACCCCAGCCTCTCTCTCTCCTCCCCTAGCCTCTCTCTCTCTCTCCCTCCCAGCCTCTCTCTCTCTCCCCCTCCAGCCTCTCTCTCTCTCCCCCCCCAGCCTCTCTCTCCTCCTCCAACCTCTCTCTCTCTCCCCGCCCCCCAGCCTCTCTCTCTCTCCTCCCTCCAGCCTCTCTTTCTCTCTCTCCCTCCCAGGCTCTCTCTCTCTCCCACCCCAGTCTTTCTCTCTCTCTCCCTCCCAGCATCTCTCTTCCCCCCCAGCCTCTCTCTCTTCCCCCCTAGCCTTTCTCTCTCTCACCCCCAACCTCTCTCTCTCTCTACCCCCCCAGCCTCTCTCTCTCACCCCCAGCCTCTTTCTCTCCCCCCCAGCCTTTCTCTTTCTCCCCCCCAGCCTTTCTCTTTCTCACCCCAGCCTCTCTCTTACCCCCCAGCCTCTCTCTTCCCCCCCCAGCCTCTCTCTTCCCCCCCAGCCTCTCTCTTCCCCTCCAGCCTCTCTCTCTCACCCCCAGCCTCTCTCTCTCACACCCAGCCTCTCTCTCTCTCCCCCCCAACCTCTCTCTCTCCCTACACCCCCAGCCTCTCTCTCTTACCCCCAGTCTCTCTCTCCCCCCCAGCCTTTCTCTTGCTCCCCCAGCCTCTCTCTTCCCCCCAGCCTCTCTCTTAACCCCCAGCCTCTCTCTCTTACCCCCAGTCTCTCTCTCCACCCCCCAGCCTCTCTCTCTCCCCTCCCAGCCTCTCTCTCTTCCCCCCTAGCCTCTCTCTCTCTCCCCCCCAACCTCTCTCTCTCTCTCTACACCCCCAGCCTCTCTCTCTTACCCCCAGTCTCTCTCTCCACCCCCCAGCCTCTCTCTCTCTCCCTCCAGCCTCTCTCTCTTTCTACCCCCATCCCCAGCCTATCTCTCTCCCCCCCCAGCCTCTCTCTCTCTCCCCCAGCCTTTCTCTTTCTCCCCCCAACCTCTCTCTTCCCCCCCAACCTCTCTCTTCCCCCCCAGCCTCTCTCTTCCCCTCCAACCTCTCTCTTCCCCCCCCAACCTCTCTCTTCCCCCCCAGCCTCTCTCTTCACCCCCAGCCTCACTTCCCCTCCAGCCTCTCTCTTCCCCCCAGCCTCTCTCTCTCTACCACCCCAGCCTCTCTCTCTCACCCCCAGCCTCTCTCTCTTCCTCCCCAGCCTCTCTCTCTTCCTCCCTAGCCAATCTCTCTCTCCCCCAAGCCTCTCTCTCTCTACCCCCCAGCCTCTCTCTCTCACCCCCAGCCTCTTTCTCTCCCCTCCAGCCTTTCTCTTTCTCCCCCCAGCCTTTCTCTTTCTCCCCCAGCCTCTCTCTTCCCCCCGAGCCTCTCTCTTCCCCCCAGCCTCTCACTTCCCCTCCAGCCTCTCACTTCCCCCCCAGCCTCTTTCTCTCCCCCCCAACCTTTCTCTTTCTCCCCCCAGCCTCTCTCTTCCCCCAGCCTCTCTCTTTCCCCCCAGCCTCTCTCTTCCCCCCCAGCCTCTCTCTTCCCCCCCAGCCTCTCACTTCCCCCCAACCTCTCTCTTCCCCCCCAGCCTCTCACTTCCCCCCAACCTCTCTCTCTCTCTACCCCCCACAGCCTCTCTCTCCCACCCCCAGCCTCTCTCTTCCCCCCCAGCCTCTCACTTCCCCCCAGCCTCTCTCTCTCACCCCAAGCCTTTCTCTTTCTCCCCCAGCCTCTCTTCCCCCCCAGCCTCTCTCTCACCCCCAACCTCTCTCTCTCTCTACCCCCCAGCCTCTCTCTTCCCCCCCAGCCTCTCTCTTCCCCCCAGCCTCTCTCTCTCTACCCCCCAGCCTCTCTCTTCCCCCCCAGCCTCTCTCTCACCCCCAACCTCTCTCTCTCTCTACCCCCCAGCCTCTCTCTTCCCCCCCAGCCTCTCTCTTCCTCCCCAGCTTCTCTCTCTTCCTCCCTAGCCAATCTCTCTCTCCCCCCAGCCTCTCTCTCTCTAACCCCCAGCCTCTCTCTCTCAACCCCAGCCTCTTTCTCTCCCCTCCAGCCTCTGTCTCTCTACCCCCCCAGCCTCTCTCTCTCTCCCCCCCCAGCCTCTCTCTTCCCCCCCAGCCTCTCTCTTCCCCCCCAGCCTCTCACTTCCCCTCCAGCCTCTCACTTCCCCCCCCAGCCTCTCTCTTCCCCCCAACCTCTCGCTCTCTCTACCCCCCCCCCAGCCTCTCTCTTCCTCCCCAGCCTCTCTCTCTTCCTCCCTTACCAATCTCTCTCGCCCCCCCAGCCTCTCTCTTCCCCCCCAACCTCTCGCTCTCTCTACCCCCCCCCAGCCTCTCTCTCTTCCTCCCTTACCAATCTCTCTCTCCTCCCCAGCCTCTCTCTCTCTAACCCCTCAGCCTCTCTCTTCCCCCCCAGCCTCTCTCTTCCCCCCCAGCCTCTTTCTCTCTACCCCCTCAGCCTCTCTCTCTCCTCCCCAGCCTCTCTCTCTCCCTCCCAGCCTTTCTCTTTCTCGCCCCAGTCTCTCTCTTCCCACCCAGCCTCTCTCTTCCCCCCCAGCCTCTCTCTTCCCCTCCAGCCTCACTCTTCCCCCCCAGCCTCTCTCTCTCTCTACCCCCCCAACCTCTCTCTCCTCCCTCCAGCCTCTCTCTCTCTCTCCCTCCCAGCCTCTCTCTCTCTCCACCCCCAGCCTCTCTCTCTCCACCCCCCAGCCTCTCTCTCTCCCCCCCAGCCTTTCTCTTTCTCCCCCAGCCTAACTCTTCCCCCCCCAGCCTCTCTCTTCCCCCCCAGCCTCTCTCTTCCCCCCCAGCCTCTCACTTTCCCCCCAACCTCTCTCTCTCTACGTCCCCAGCCTCTCTCTCTCTCCCCCCAGCCTCTCTCTCTCTAACCCCCAGCCTCTCTCTCTCAACCCCAGCCTCTTTCTCTCCCCTCCAGCCTCTGTCTCTCTACCCCCCCAGCCTCTCTCTCTCTCCCCCCCCAGCCTCTCTCTTCCCCCCCAGCCTCTCTCTTCCCCCCCAGCCTCTCACTTCCCCTCCAGCCTCTCACTTCCCCCCCCAGCCTCTCTCTTCCCCCCCAACCTCTCGCTCTCTCTACCCCCCCCCCCCAGCCTCTCTCTTCCTCCCCAGCCTCTCTCTCTTCCTCCCTTACCAATCTCTCTCGCCCCCCCAGCCTCTCTCTTCCCCCCCAACCTCTCGCTCTCTCTACCCCCCCCCAGCCTCTCTCTCTTCCTCCCTTACCAATCTCTCTCTCCTCCCCAGCCTCTCTCTCTCTAACCCCTCAGCCTCTCTCTTCCCCCCCAGCCTCTCTCTTCCCCCCCAGCCTCTCTCTCTCAACCCCAGCCTCTTTCTCTCCCCTCCAGCCTCTGTCTCTCTACCCCCCCAGCCTCTCTCTCTCTCCCCCCCCAGCCTCTCTCTTCCCCCCCAGCCTCTCTCTTCCCCCCCAGCCTCTCTCTTCCCCCCCAGCCTCTCTCTTCCCCCCCAGCCTCTCACTTTCCCCCCAACCTCTCTCTCTCTACGTCCCCAGCCTCTCTCTCTCACCCCCAGCCTCTCTCTTTCTCCCCTCAGCCTCTCTCTTCCCCCCCAGCCTCTCACTTCCCCTCCAGCCTCTCACTTCCCCCCCAGCCTCTTTCTCTCCCCCCCAACCTTTCTCTTTCTCCCCCCAGCCTCTCTCTTCCCCCAGCCTCTCTCTTCCCCCCCAGCCTCTCTCTTCCCCCCAGCCTCTCTCTTCCCCCCCAGCCTCTCACTTCCCCCCAACCTCTCTCTTCCCCCCCAGCCTCTCACTTCCCCCCAACCTCTCTCTCTCTCTACCCCCCACAGCCTCTCTCTCCCACCCCCAGCCTCTCTCTTCCCCCCCAGCCTCTCACTTCCCCCCAGCCTCTCTCTCTCACCCCAAGCCTTTCTCTTTCTCCCCCAGCCTCTCTTCCCCCCCAGCCTCTCTCTCACCCCCAACCTCTCTCTCTCTCTACCCCCCAGCCTCTCTCTTCCCCCCCAGCCTCTCTCTTCCCCCCCAGCCTCTCTCTCTCTACCCCCCAGCCTCTCTCTTCCCCCCCAGCCTCTCTCTCACCCCCAACCTCTCTCTCTCTCTACCCCCCAGCCTCTCTCTTCCCCCCCAGCCTCTCTCTTCCTCCCCAGCTTCTCTCTCTTCCTCCCTAGCCAATCTCTCTCTCCCCCCAGCCTCTCTCTCTCTAACCCCCAGCCTCTCTCTCTCAACCCCAGCCTCTTTCTCTCCCCTCCAGCCTCTCTCTCTCTACCCCCCCAGCCTCTCTCTCTCTCCCCCCCCAGCCTCTCTCTTCCCCCCCAGCCTCTCTCTTCCCCCCCAGCCTCTCACTTCCCCTCCAGCCTCTCACTTCCCCCCCCAGCCTCTCTCTTCCCCCCCAACCTCTCGCTCTCTCTACCCCACCCCCCAGCCTCTCTCTTCCTCCCCAGCCTCTCTCTCTTCCTCCCTTACCAATCTCTCTCTCCCCCCCAGCCTCTCTCTTCCCCCCCAACCTCTCGCTCTCTCTACCCCCCCCCAGCCTCTCTCTCTTCCTCCCTTACCAATCTCTCTCTCCTCCCCAGCCTCTCTCTCTCTAACCCCTCAGCCTCTCTCTTCCCCCCCAGCCTCTCTCTTCCCCCCCAGCCTCTTTCTCTCTACCCCCTCAGCCTCTCTCTCTCCTCCCCAGCCTCTCTCTCTCCCTCCCAGCCTTTCTCTTTCTCGCCCCAGTCTCTCTCTTCCCACCCAGCCTCTCTCTTCCCCCGCAGCCTCTCTCTTCCCCTCCAGCCTCACTCTTCCCCCCCAGCCTCTCTCTCTCTCTACCCCCGCAACCTCTCTCTCCTCCCTCCAGCCTCTCTCTCTCTCTCCCTCCCAGCCTCTCTCTCTCTCCACCCCCAGCCTCTCTCTCTCCACCCCCCAGCCTCTCTCTCTCCCCCCCAGCCTTTCTCTTTCTCCCCCAGCCTAACTCTTCCCCCCCAGCCTCTCTCTTCCCCCCCAGCCTCTCTCTTCCCCCCCAGCCTCTCACTTTCCCCCCAACCTCTCTCTCTCTACGTCCCCAGCCTCTCTCTCTCACCCCCAGCCTCTCTCTTTCTCCCCTCAGCCTCTCTCTTCCCCCCCAGCCTCTCTCTTCCTCCCGAGCCTCTCTCTCTTCCTCCCCAGCCTCTCTCTCTCAACCCCAGCCTCTTTCTCTCCCCCCCAACCTTTCTCTATCTCCCCCAGAGCCTTTCTCTATCTCCCCCCAGCCTCTCTCTTCCCCCCCAGCCTCTCTCTCTCACCCCCAGCCTCTCTCTCTCTCTCTCCCCCCCAGCCTTTCTCTTTCTCCCCCCAGACTCTCTCTCCCCCCGCAGCCTCTCTCTGCCCCCCCAGCCTCTCTCTTCCCCCCCAGCCTCTCACTACCCCTCCAGCCTCTCTCTTCCCCCCCCAATCTCTCTCTCTCTCTGCGCCCCCAGCCTCTCTCTTCCCCCCCAGCCTCTCACTTCCCCCCCAGCCTTTCTCTTTCTCCCCCAGCCTCTCTTTTCCCCCCCATCCTCTCTGTTCCTCCCCAGCCTCTCTCTCTTCCTCCCTAGCCAACCTCTCTCTCCCCCCAGCCTCTCTCTCTCTACCCCCCAGCCTCTCTCTTCCCCCCAGCCTCTCTCTTCCCCCCCAGCCTCTCTCTTACCCCCCAGCCTCTCTCTCTCACCCCCAGCCTCTTTCTCTCCCCCCAGCCCTCTCTCTCTACCCCCCAGCCTCTCTCTTCCCCCCCAGCCTCTGTCTCTCCCCCCAGCCTCTCTCTTCCCCCCCAGCCTCTCTTTACCCCCCAGCCTCTCTCTCTCTACCCCCCAGCCTCTCTCTTCCCCCCCAGCCTCTCTCTTCCCCCCCAGCCTCTCTCTTCCCCCCCAGCCTCTCTCTACCCCCCAGCCTCTCTCTCTCTACCCCCCAGCCTCTCTCTTCCCCCCCAGCCTCTCTCTACCCCCCAGCCTCTCTCTTCCCCCCCAGCCTCTCTCTACCCCCCAGCCTCTCTCTCTTCTCACCCCAACCTCTTTCTCTCCCCCCAGCCTTTCTCTTTCTCCCCACCAGCCTTTCTCTTTCTCCCCAGATTCTCTCTTCCCCCCCAGCCTCTCTCTTCCCCCCCAGCCTCTCTCTTCCCCTCCAGCCTCTCTCTCTCTCTTCCCCCCCAGCCTCTCTCTCTCTCCCCCCCAGCCTCTCTCTCTCCCCCCCAACCTTTCTCTTTCTCCCCCCAGCCTCTCTCTTCCCCCCCAGCCTCTTTCTCTCCCCCCCAACCTTTCTCTTTCTCCCCCCAGCCTCTCTCTTCCCCCAGCCTCTCTCTTCCCCCCAGCCTCTCTCTTCCCCCCCAGCCTCTCACTTCCCCCCAACCTCTCTCTTCCCCCCAGCCTCTCACTTCCCCCCAACCTCTCTCTCTCTCTACCCCCCACAGCCTCTCTCTCCCACCCCCAGCCTCTCTCTTCCCCCCCAGCCTCTCACTTCCCCCCAGCCTCTCTCTCTCACCCCAAGCCTTTCTCTTTCTCCCCCAGCCTCTCTTCCCCCCCAGCCTCTCTCTCACCCCCAACCTCTCTCTCTCTCTACCCCCCAGCCTCTCTCTTCCCCCCCAGCCTCTCTCTTCCCCCCCAGCCTCTCTCTCTACCCCCCAGCCTCTCTCTTCCCCCCAGCCTCTCTCTCACCCCCAACCTCTCTCTCTCTCTACCCCCAGCCTCTCTCTTTCCCCCAGCCTCTCTCTTCCTCCCCAGCTTCTCTCTCTTCCTCCCTAGCCAATCTCTCTCTCCCCCAGCCTCTCTCTCTCTAACCCCCAGCCTCTCTCTCTCAACCCCAGCCTCTTTCTCTCCCCTCCAGCCTCTCTCTCTCTCTACCCCCCCAGCCTCTCTCTCTCTCCCCCCCCAGCCTCTCTCTTCCCCCCAGCCTCTCTCTTCCCCCCCAGCCTCTCACTTCCCCTCCAGCCTCTCACTTCCCCCCCAGCCTCTCTCTTCCCCCCAACCTCTCGCTCTCTCTACCCCCCCCCCAGCCTCTCTCTTCCTCCCCAGCCTCTCTCTCTTCCTCCCTTACCAATCTCTCTCTCCCCCCCCCAGCCTCTCTCTTCCCCCCCAACTCTCGCTCTCTCTACCCCCCCACAGCCTCTCTCTCTTCCTCCCTTACCAATCTCTCTCTCCTCCCCAGCCTCTCTCTCTCTAACCCCTCAGCCTCTCTCTTCCCCCCAGCCTCTCTCTTCCCCCCAGCCTTTCTCTCTACCCCCTCAGCCTCTCTCTCTCCTCCCCAGCCTCTCTCTCTCCCTCCAGCCTTTCTCTTTCTCGCCCCAGTCTCTCTCTTCCCACCCAGCCTCTCTCTTCCCCCCCAGCCTCTCTCTTCCCCTCCAGCCTCTCTCTTCCCCCCCAGCCTCTCTCTCTCTCTACCCCCCCAACCTCTCTCTCCTCCCTCCAGCCTCTCTCTCTCTCTCCCTCCCAGCCTCTCTCTCTCTCCACCCCCAGCCTCTCTCTCTCCACCCCCCAGCCTCTCTCTCTCCTCCCCAGCCTTTCTCTTTCTCCCCAGCCTAACTCTTCTCCCCCCAGCCTCTCTCTTCCCCCCCAGCCTCTCACTTTCCCCCCAACCTCTCTCTCTCTACGTCCCCAGCCTCTCTCTCTCACCCCCAGCCTCTCTCTTTCTCCCCTCAGCCTCTCTCTTCCCCCCCAGCCTCTCTCTTCCTCCCGAGCCTCTCTCTCTTCCTCCCCAGCCTCTCTCTCTCAACCCCAGCCTCTTTCTCTCCCCCCCAACCTTTCTCTATCTCCCCCAGAGCCTTTCTCTATCTCCCCCCAGCCTCTCTCTTCCCCCCCAGCCTCTCTCTCTCACCCCCAGCCTCTCTCTCTCTCTCCCCCCAGCCTTTCTCTTTCTCCCCCCAGACTCTCTCTCCCCCCGCAGTCTCTCTCTGCCCCCCCAGCCTCTCTCTTCCCCCCCAGCCTCTCACTACCCCTCCAGCCTCTCTCTTCCCCCCCAATCTCTCTCTCTCTCTGCGCCCCCAGCCTCTCTCTTCCCCCCCCACGCCTCTCTTCCCCCCCAGCCTTTCTCTTTCTCCCCCAGCCTCTCTTTTCCCCCCCAGCCTCTCTGTTCCTCCCCAGCCTCTCTCTCTTCCTCCTAGCCAACCTCTCTCTCCCCCCAGCCTCTCTCTCTCTACCCCCCAGCCTCTCTCTTCCCCCCCAGCCTCTCTCTTCCCCCCAGCCTCTCTCTACCCCCCAGCCTCTCTCTCTCACCCAGCCTCTTCTCTCCCCCAGCCTCTCTCTCTCTACCCCCAGCCTCTTTCTCTCCCCCCAGCCTCTCTCTCTCTACCCCCCAGCCTCTCTCTTCCCCCCCAGCCTCTGTCTCTCCCCCCAGCCTCTCTCTTCCCCCCAGCCTCTCTTTACCCCCCAGCCTCTCTCTCTCTACCCCCCAGCCTCTCTCTTCCCCCCCAGCCTCTCTCTTCCCACCCAGCCTCTCTCTTCCCCCCCAGCCTCTCTCTTCCCCTCCAGCCTGTCTCTTCCCCCCCAGCCTCTCTCTCTCTCTACCCCCCCAACCTCTCTCTCCTCCCTCCAGCCTCTCTCTCTCTCTCCCTCCCAGCCTCTCTCTCTCTCCACCCCCAGCCTCTCTCTCTCCACCCCCCAGCCTCTCTCTCTCCCCCCCAGCCTTTCTCTTTCTCCCCCAGCCTAACTCTTCCCCCCCCAGCCTCTCTCTTCCCCCCCAGCCTCTCTCTTCCCCCCCAGCCTCTCACTTTCCCCCCAACCTCTCTCTCTCTACGTCCCCAGCCTCTCTCTCTCACCCCCAGCCTCTCCCTTTCTCCCCTCAGCCTCTCTCTTCCCCCCCAGCCTCTCTCTTCCTCCCGAGCCTCTCTCTCTCAACCCCAGCCTCTTTCTCTCCCCCCCAACCTTTCTCTATCTCCCCCAGAGCCTTTCTCTATCTCCCCCCAGCCTCTCTCTCTCCCCCCCAGCCTTTCTCTTTCTCCCCCAGCCTAACTCTTCCCCCCCCAGCCTCTCTCTTCCCCCCCAGCCTCTCTCTTCCCCCCCAGCCTCTCACTTTCCCCCCCAACCTCTCTCTCTCTACGTCCCCAGCCTCTCTCTCTC
>NW_027253309.1:0-16536 GCF_044704955.1 Pristiophorus japonicus
CAACTGTTGCCCAGCACCTTGAGATGTTTTAGAGAGCTTCGCGGACAATTAAGTCATTTTTTTCTTAAATGTGTAGTCACTGCTTTGTTGTAGGAAACGCGGCAGCCAATTTGCGCACAGCAAGCTCCCACACACAGCAAAGTGATAATGACCCAGATAATCTGTTTTTTTGTGATGTTGATTGAGGGATAAATATTGGCCCCAGGACACTGGGGAGAACTCCCCCTGCTCTTCTTCGAAATAGTGGCCATGGGATCGTTGACGTCCACCTGAGAGAGCAGACGGGGCCCCGGTTTGACGGCACCTCCGACAGTGCGGCGCTCTCTCTGCACTGGCACTGGGAGTGTCGACCCGGATTGTGGGACTCGGATCCTGGGAGCGGGACGGGAACCCGCGACGACCTGACTCCGAGGCGAGAGAGCGCGGCCCACTGAGACACGGCCGACACCAGCAAGGGTTAAAGGCGGCAGGCTGGAGTTCGGAAGTGGAGTGAGCGGAAGCAGCAATAAGCCTTGAAGAGGGATTAGAGAGAGATTAACGCTGGCTAGGGAGGGAGGCGGGCGATGGGGGGAGGGGAGGGTTTCTCTGTGCAGGCTCTGAACTTGGCTACTGTGGAATTGTTTGCAGGAAGTTTCCGTTCCTTTTAAAAGGGAAAGATTAATTCACCACAGGCCGTGGGAGGCATTTAAAGGAAGCGAGTTGCAAAAGCACGTGGAGTTTCGTCAGATACAATCATCCGCTTTTTTGGGGGGGCGGTGGTAGAGAGATACTGTAATCAACAGTGCAAGGTCTCTCTCTCTCTGCTCCCCCCCTCTCGCTCTCTCTGCCCCCCCCCTCTCGCTCTCTCTGCCCCCCCCTCTCTCGCTCTCTCTGCCCCCCCCCTCTCTCGCTCTCTCTGCCCCCCCCATCTCGCTCTCTCTGCCCCCCCCTCTCTCGCTCTCTCTGCC
Organism: Pristiophorus japonicus; assembly: GCF_044704955.1. NCBI lineage: Eukaryota > Metazoa > Chordata > Chondrichthyes > Pristiophoridae > Pristiophorus > Pristiophorus japonicus. Next base: position 948 of record NW_027253309.1, read on the forward strand.
CCTCCCCTCACTCTCTCTGCCCCTCCCCTCGCTCTCTCTGCCCCCCCCTCTCGCTCTCTCTGCCCCCCCCTCTCTCGCTCTCTCTGCCCCCCCATCTCGCTCTCTCTGCCCCCCCTCTCTCGCTCTCTCTGCCCCTCCCCTCACTCTCTCTGCCCCTCCCCTCGCTCTCTCTGTCCCCCCCCTCTCTCGCTCTCTCTGACCCCCCCCTCTCTCTCGGCCCACCCCCCCTCTCTCTTGCCCCCCTCTCTCTCTCTCTCTCTCGGCCCACCTCCCCTCTCTCTCTCGGCCCCCCCCTCTCTCGGCCCCCCCCTCTCTCTCTCTCTTGGCCCCCCCCCTCTCTCTCTCACCCTCGGCCCCCTCCCCCCTCTCTGTCTCTCTATCTCTCGGCCCCCCTCTCTCTCTCTCTCTCTCTCTCGGCCCCCCTCTGTGTCTCACTCTCGGACCTCCTCTCTGTCTCACTCTCGAACCCCCTCTCTTACACATGCTCGGCCCCCCTCGCATCCCCTCTCGTGCGCGCGCGCGCGCGCCCTCTTGCTCTGCCCCATCTTTGTCTCACTCGCACACACACACTCTCTCTCTCTCTCTCTCTCTCTCTCTCTCTCCCTCCCTCTGCCCATTGAAAGATTAGGACAATTTGGCTCCTGCCCTTACCCTCCTTGGTTTGTAATTGGCTAGTCACTTTGGGTGGGGGAGGAGGGCTGTATTCGTGCTTCCGAGCGTGTGATTGTTTGATACACTAGTCACCGCAGTGCATCGCTGTATGGCCTTTAAATCTCTGAGCTCATCGCTCTGGTTCGTGGGGAGGAGGCGGGGAGGGGGGGGCGAGACCAGGCGAGTGTGACTGTGCTCTGGTGATTCTCACGCCGCCTGTCGTGGGGAGGGGGAGGGGCTGAGTCAGTCAGAGTGGTGCCGCCTCTCCTGTTTAACCCCGAGTGGGCCGGGGAGGGCGGAGAGAGGGGAGCCTCACGGACAGCCCATTTCTCCCCCTCCGCTCACGGTACTCGAGTCCGGTGCGCGCGTGAACTTTAACCTTTGTGCGCGGCGTGAGCGGGTGTGCGCACCTGAGGCATTTTTGACAAAAACCAGTGTTGGTGTCGCCATGGCAACCATTGTGGCTCGTCCAGTGAATTCAAAGCAACCCTGGCCGGAGGATGTTGGCGAACCCCATTGGGTCTTTGCGGTAATGCCAACCGGCTCACAGTCACTTTAACTGCCACCAGCTTTCATAAGGGGGGAAAAAAAAACTCAATGAATTCAGAATTAGCAAAGCGCCGCGGTGGGATTTGAACTGGTCATTCACTGGATTACCAGTCCAGTGACATCACCGCCAACGTCCTCGCTAAGCCGCGCGGCGGTCTGGAGATCCCACGCAGGCCGCTCGCCCGCTTTTACACGGGAGGAGCCGCACACACGGGCGACAATGAGAATGGGCCGCATAGCCCTTAAAGGGACAGCGCACAGCCCCTTTAAAGGGACCATGCACCAATTGAAAAACGAGGACAACAATCACCGTTACACTACCGTGAGGGGTCCGACTGGGATCTAACTATGTCAGCCATGGCTCAGTGGGCAGCTCTCTCTCTCTCTCATCTCTGAGTCAGGAGGTCGTGGGTTCGAGTCCCACTCCAGGGACTTGAGCGCATAAATCTAGGCTGTCACTTGAGGGAGGTGCCGTCTTTCGGATGAGCCTTTAAACCGAGACCCCCGTCTGCTCTCTCGGGTGGACGTGAACGATCCCACGGCCACTATTTCGAAGAAGAGCAGGGGAGTTCTCCCCGGTGTCCTGGGGCCACAATCAACTCAATCAACATAACAATTATCTGGGTCCTTATCACATTGCTGCTTGTGGGAGCTTGCTGTGCGCAGGTTGGCTGCCACATTTCCCACAGTGCCAACACTTCAAAAGTACTTCATTGGCTGTAAAGCGCTTTGAGACCGTCCAGTGGTCGTGAAAGGCGCTATATAAATGCAAGTCTTTCTTTTTTGAGCTGTTGTAGGTTAACCTGTGTTGGGTTAGTGGGAAATTGCCGTCCGTGTCACGGGTAGTTGCTGCCCCCATTGGCCGAGCCTTCCAGCAGCAACAGGAAGCACGGGATTGGTTAGTGTCGGACGCACGCACATTAACGGGGCCTGGAATATGCACCGGCAATGTCGCGATCCACGGCGGGTCAGTGGACAAGGCGCCCAAGTGCACGCCGAGGGGGCGGGCCTAGTAAAACATCCCGAGACCCTTCACGGGAGCGTTGTGGGACAAAATCTGACATCGAGTCACGTGGGGAGATATCGGGGCAGGTGACCAAAAGTTTGGTCAAAGAGGCAGGTTTTATGGAGCATCTTAAAGGAGGAGAGAGAGGCGGAGAGGTTTAGGGAGGGAATTCCAGAGCTTGGGGCCCAGGCAGCTGAAGGCACGGCCACCGATGGTGGAGCGATGGAAATCGGGAATGCACCAAGAGGCCAGAATTGGAGGAGCTGGTTCGGCCCCAACTGGAGTATTGTGTCCAATTCTGGGCCCCGCACTTTAGGAAGGATGTGAAGGCCTTAGAGAGGGTGCGGAAGTGATTGACGAGAATAGTTCCAGGGATGAGGGACTTCGATTACCTGGATAGACTGGAGAAGCTGGGGTTGTTCCCCTTGGAGCAGAGAAGGTTGAGAGGAGATTTGATCGAGGTGTTCAAAATCCTGAGGGGGTCTGGCCAGAGTAGATAGAGAGGGACTGTTCCCATTGGTGGAAGGGTCGGGAACCTGAGGACACGGATTTAAGGCGATTGGCAGAAGAACCAAAGGCGACATGAGGATAAACCTTTTTACGCAGCGAGTGGTTAGGATCTGGAACGCGCTGCCTGAGAGGGCGGTGGAGGCAGACTCAATTGCGGCTTTCAAAAGGGAGTTGGATAAGTGCCTGAAGAGAAAAAATTAGCAGGGTTACGGGGAAAGGGTGGGGGGGAGTGGGACTGGCTGAGCTGCTCTTGCAGAGAGCCGGGACGGGCTGAATGGCCTCCTTCTGTGCTGTAACCCTTCACTGAGCGGAGAGATCTCAGAGGGTCGCAGGGCTGGAGGAGGTTACAGAGTTATGTGGGGGTGCGGGGATTTGAAATGGAGGCGTTGCCAGACCGGGAGCAGATGTCGGTCCTTGAGCGCAGTAGGCGGTGGGTGAATGGGACTTGGAGCACCCTCCCAAGGTGCTTCACTGCCCAAAGCGGGAGGTACCATTTGGTCAGCGGGGATGCATCGGCACTGCTCTTGTTGCTCAGTGACTATCTAAAAGTTAGTATGCAGGTACAGTAAGTGATCAGGAAGGCAAATGGAATGTTGGCCTTTATTGCAAGGGGGATAGAGTATAAAAGCAGAAAAGTCCTGCTACAACTGTACAGTGTATTGGTGAGGTCACACCTGGAGTACTGCGTGCAGTTTTGGTTTCCATATTTACGAAAGGATATACGTGCATTGGAGGCAGTTCAGAGAAGGTTCACTCGGTTGATCCCGGGGATGAGGGGGTTGACTTATGAGGAAAGGTTGAGTAGGTTGGGCCTCTACTCATTGGAGTTCAGAAGAATGAGAGGTGATCTTATCGAAACGCATAAGATTCTGAGGGGGCTCGACAGGGTAGATGCAGAGAGGATGTTTCTCCTCGTGGGGGAAATCTAGAACTAGGGGGCAGAGTCTCAGAATAAGGGGTCGCCTATTTAGAACTGAGATGAGGAGGAATTTCTTCTCGGAGGGTCGTGAATCTGTGGAATTCTCTGCCCCAGAGAGCTGTGGAGGCTGGGTCATTGAATATATATAAGGCGGAGATAGACAGATTTTTGAGCGATAAGGGAGTGAAGGGTTATGGGGAGCGGGCGGGGAAGTGGAGCTGAGTCCATGATCGGATCAGCCATGATCTTATTGAATGGCGGAGCAGGCTCGAGGGGCCGAATGGCCGACTCCTCCTATTTCTTCTGAACTTATGTTCTTAAAGAGGACAAACAGCATTTCCAGGAAGCGACGATGTCACACGCAGGCAGAGCGGCATCAAGCCTCCCCACTCTGGTTGGGATGAGTCAGTGTGCCTGGGGTTTCTGTAATGGTGGGCGTGTATGCTCGCCTTCACCCAGACGTACAATTTTCGGTTCTGCCCCGAGGTGGTGTCTGCAGCGAGCACGAGGATCTGCGGTGAACTACTGGTTAATTTAAGGCCTTCGCCAAAGGGAGGAATTCTTTTGGCACTCAGTGTAATTACCACCTGTCCGGCCTCAAACAGTCTGGGGGTGGGGGGGAGAAGCCAAAAGAAAGACTTGCATTTATATAGCGCCTTTCACGACCACCGGACGTCTCGGAAGCACTTTACAGCCAATGAAGCACTTTTGGAGTGTAGTCGCTGTTGTAATGTGGGAAACGCCAATTTGCGCACAGCAAGCTCCCACACACAGCAGTGTGGTAATGACCCACATCATCTGTTTTTTTGTTATGTTGATTGAGGGATAAATATTGGCCCCAGGACACCGGGGAGAACTCCCCCTGCTCCTCTTCGAAATAGTGGCCCTGGGATCTTTTACATCCACCCGAGAGAGCAGACGGGGACCTCGGTTTAACGTCTCATCCGAGAGCTTTTGTTAATAAAAAAAAAAAAATAACGGTGTAAAATATTTGACAATAATAAAAGTGATTATTTTACGGGTGCGAGGGACAAAGATAAGAGAGCGCTCTCGGGAGAGGGGGAACGGAGGGGGTGGGCCGAATGGTGGGGAATGGGGACAAAGAGGGGAGCTCTTTCTGGGTGCCAGCAGAAGTGCGATGGGCCGAATGGTCTCCGACCGCACTGGGAAATTCCAGGATTCTCGGCCTGTTGTGGTCGGGGGCGACTCGAGAGGGACGTTGAGCTGAAATGTCCCCGTCTCCCAGGACCTGTTTTTTGTGGCGCGTCTCCCCTTTCAGATTTGCGGGACCTCCCGCAGACCGCCGCGCGCTCCACGCAGACGGTGTCCTGTCAGCCGACGCGCCTCGGGTCTGCGAGGTAGGGAGCGAGTCCATGCCTTGCCTGTTTCACCGGCCGCTGGTGCTTACGCGACGCCTTTTAACATAGACAAACGTCACGAGGCCTTCCGCGGGCAACGTCGTCGGCTAAAGATTTGACGCCGATGTCACTTCGGGAGATTTTTGGACGACTTGGGGTCAAGGCGGCCGGTTTTAAGGAGCGTCTTAAAGGGGGTGAATGAGGCAGGGATGTTTCGGGAGGGAATTCCAGAGCTGGGATGAGGCAGTTGCCTTATGAGGAATAGTTGAGCAGGTTGGGCCTCTACTCATTGGAGTTTCGAAGAATGAGAGGTGATCTTATCGAAACGAGTAAGATTCTGAGGGGGGCTGGACAGGGTGGATGCAGAGAGGATGTTTCCACCGATGGGGGAGACTAGAACTAGGGGGGGGGCATAGCTTCAGAATAAGGGGCCGCCCGTTTAAGACGGAGACGAGGAGGAGTTTCTTCTCGTGAACCTGTGGAATTCTCTGCCCCAGAGAGCTGTGGAGGCTGGGTCATTGAATATATTTGAGGAGATAGGCAGATTTATGAGCGATAAGGGAGCCAAGGGTTATGGGGAGCGGGCGGGGAAATGGAGCTGAGTCCATGATCAGAACAGCCATGATCTTATTAAATGGCGGAGCAGGCTCGAGGGGCCGAATGGCCGACTCCGGCTCCTGTTTCTTATGTTAGCTGAAGGCACGGCCACCAATGGCGGAGTGATGGGAATTGTGGGGGGTGGGGGTGAGGCCCGAATGGGAAGAAATGAAGTTTGCCGCTGATTGTCGAAGTTTCATTGCAAGTTTGCTGTGCAGAGCTGCGGCAGAGTGCTGGCGGTGGAGAATTTTCCTCCCGCCTGCTTCGATTTGAACTACGTCTCCGAGATGGGTTCAAAGCCCCCCCACGCCCCGCCACCTTTCCATTATGTCAGCGGAGTTTGTACGCATTTGCCCACTCCCCACTCCCCACTCCGTGACGACGACCACATGTTTCCGACAGCGCTGGCTTTTACAGAAAAAATTATAATTATATATAACTGTTCCACAGGAAGTTGCCGCCAGAACAGGAAGCAGTTCCTGTGCGCGCGCCATATGCTGCCTTCCTGCCGGTGTCACGGCAACTTCCTCCCCTATCACTTGATAGCTGTGAGTTCCTGACAGCTGCATAAGGCATTCCAGGCCCCTCTCCCCCAGCGCCCTGTGTTACTGACTGTATCCCTACTGATGTTAATCCAGCTGCCTCACACTGTCACTCAGTAACCCCTCTCCCCCAGCACCCTGTGTTACTCACTGTATCCCTACTGATGTTAATCCAGCTGCCTCACACTGTCACTCAGTAACCCCTCTCCCCCAGTGCCCTGTGTTACTGACTGTATCCCTACTGATGTTAATCCAGCTCCCTCACACTGTCACTCAGTAACCCCTCTCCCCCAGCACCCTGTGTTACTGACTGTATCCCTACTGATGTTAATCCAGCTCCCTCACACTGTCACTCAGTAACCCCTCTCCCCCAGCGCCCTGTGTTACTGACTGTATCCCTACTGATGTTAATCCAGCTCCCTCACACTGTCACTCAGTAACCCCTCTCCTCCAGCGCCCTGTGTTACTGACTGTATCTCTACTGATATTAATCCAGCTCCCTCACACTGTCACTCAGTAACCCCTCTCCCCCAGCGCCCTGTGTTACTGACTGTATCCCTACTGATGTTAATCCAGCTCCCTCACACTGTCACTCAGTAACCCCTCTCCCCCAGCGCCCTGTGTTACTGACTGTATCCCTACTGATGTTAATCCAGCTCCCTCACACTGTCACTCAGTAACCCCTCTCCCCCAGTGCCCTGTGTTACTGACTGTATCTCTACTGATGTTAATCCAGCTCCCTCACACTGTCACTCAGTAACCCCTCTCCCCCAGCGCCCTGTGTTACTGACTGTATCCCTACTGATGTTAATCCAGCTCCCTCACAATGTCACAGTAACCCTTCTCCCCCAGCACCCTGTGTTACTGACTGTATCTCTACCGATGTTAATCCAGCTCCCTCACACTGTCATTCAGTAACTCATTCAAACCAGTTCTGCTGCTGATGTCTCATTGTTAAGTGGGATTGTAGTGTTATGCATTTTTCTATGAGTCAGATGGTGAATGAGGACTAAGTGTGTTTGTTGCATAACGTCGACTGCAATATAGCAAAGAAAGCAAGAACTTACATTTATATAGCGCCGTTCCTGTTCTCGGGATGTCCAAAAGGGCTTTACAGCCAATGAAGCACTTTTTGGTCGCTGTTGTAATGTGGGAAACGCGGCAGCCAATTTGCGCACAGAAAGCTCCCACAAACAGCGATGTGATAATGATCAGATAATGCCAGGAGCAGTGGGACTAGCTGAAGTGCTTGTGCAGAGAACCGGCATGGGTTCGATGGGCCGATAGGCCTTCTTCTATGCTGTAACCATTCTATGATTCTAATCTGTTTTTTTGTTGTGTTGATTGAGGGATAAATATTGGCCCCAGGTCACCGGGGAGAACTCTCCTGGTCTTCTGCGAAATAGTGGCCGTGGGATCTTTTACGTCCACCTGAGAGAGCAGGAGGGGGCCTCAGTTTAACGTCTCATCCGAAAGTCGGCATCTCCGACAGTGCGGCGCTCCCTCAGTACCGCCCCTCCGACAGTGCGGCACTCCCTCAGTACCGCCCCTCCGACAGTACGTCTCCCTCAGTACTGCCCCTCCGACAGTACGTCTCCCTCAGTACTGCCCCTCCGACAGTGCGGCACTCCCTCAGTACCGCCCCTCCGACAGTACGTCTCCCTCAGTACTGCCCCTCCGACAGTACGTCTCCCTCAGTACTGCCCCTCCGACAGTGCGGCACTCCCTCAGTACCGCCCCTCCGACAGTGCGGCACTCCCTCAGTACTGCCCCTCCGACAGTGCGGTGCTCCCTCAGTACTGCCCGTCCGACAGTGCGGCGCTCCCTCAGTACTGCCCCTCCGACAGTGCGGCACTCCCTCAGTACTGCCCCTCCGACAGTCCGGCACTCCCTCAGTACTGCCCCTCCGACAGTGCGGCACTCCCTCAGCACTACCCCTCCGATAGTCCGGCGCTCCCTCAGCACTGCCCCTCCGACAGTGCGGCGCTCCCTCAGTATTGCCCCTCCGACAGTGCGGCACTCCCTCAGTACTGCCCCTCCGACAGTCCGGCACTCCCTCAGTACTGCCCCTCCGACAGTCCGGCACTCCCTCAGTACTGCCCCTCCGACAGTACGGCGCTCCCTCAGTACTGCACTGGGAGTGTCGGTCTGGATTATGGGCTCGATTCTCCGGAGTGAGACTTGAGCCCAAGACCTTCGAGAGGGAATGTGAGCCGCAGCTGAAGAGAAAGGTTTCGGGGGAAAAAGAGCGGGGTCGGACTATCTGCAGATAAACTTTCCTTCCTACGGCTCCCCAGGTGTCAACGCAAATCCTTGCCATGATTCTCGGCCTGGTCCAGTTGACCAGCCTGCGCCGAGCTGTGCTGGGCATGGTCAACGCCAAACGGCCTTGGGTGTCAGCCGTGGCTCAGTGGGCAGCACTCTCTCTCCCCTCTGAGTCAGACGGTTGTGGGTTCAAGTCCCACTCCAGGGACCTGAGCACAAAAATCCAGGCCGACACTCCCAGTGCAGTGCTGAGGGAGCGCCGCACTTTCGGAGGGGCGGTACTGAGGGAGCGCTGCACAGTCGGAGGGGCGGTACTGAGGGAGCGCTGCACAGTCGGAGGGGCAGTACTGAGGGAGCGCCGCACTGTCGGAGGGGCCGTCTTTTGGATGAGATGTTAAACCGAGGCCCCGTCTGCTCTCTCAGGTGGACGTAAAAGATCCCACGGCCACTATTTCGAAGAAGAGCAGGGGAGTTCTCCCCGGTGTCCTGGGGCCAATATTTATCCCTCAACCAACACCTAAAAATAAGATTATCTGGGTCATTATCACATTGCTGTTTGTGGGAGCTTGCTGTGCACAAACTGCCTGCCGCGTTTCCCTACATTACAACAGGGACCACACTCCCAACGGTAATTCATTGGCTGTGAGGGGCTTTGAGACGCGTGGTGGTGATGAAAGGCGCTATATAAATGCAAGGGCGAGACACTGTCTCTCCGGAGGAGCGTTAAACCAGGCTCCGCCCCATCTCCCACTGTGGACCGACAGTATCCCCAAGACGCAGCTGGAAGAAGAGCGGGGGGGGTTGTAATGATGGTGGGTCGGTGGGGCTCCGCCTGCGTTCTGGGTGAAACGCTCCTCTTGCGACCGAGTGCCCGGCACCTTTACCGCCGGAGAGACCGGGCGAGACAATTGGAACGGGCCGCGTCGCCAGTTACCCGGGGCCGCGGGACCGAACGCAACGCGCGGGGGCGACAACGGGTGCCCGCCCTAAGATCTGCCCGCCCCTGTCCGTTAGGATCTTGCTGAGCGCGAACACGGCTCTCGCTCCCCCACCACCCCCTCCCTGCGGCGGACAGCTCTCCCCAACCCCCCCCCCCCCCATCCCTCAGCACCGTGAGGGAGAAAAGTGCCACTGATACGCGGAGGGGGGGCAGTTGCTTGTAAATTCGGGTTGTTACATGGGTGACTGGAAACCGAGCCGTTTCTCTGCCAGTGTGGCCCACGTCATGTTTCCTGTAATGGCCTGGCTCCTCCCCCCACTTCCCCCCCCCCCCCCAGCCACAACCGCCTCCACCCCCCCCCGCCCCCCCCGGTGACTTTTTTTCCCGTGGGCGCCTCTGTGAAAAAAATGTCATCTTTTCGTGTTTCATAATCTGATTCACCCCGTCTGCTTCAGAACCTGCGCAGCAAACAATGCTGGGCCTCGCCACTGGGCTCCGGCTGGGCATCGGCCCCTGGCTCAGTGCGGGGGGGGGGGGGGGGTGGAAACACACCGCATGGCTGAGTCAGCAGGGGCTGGGGTTCCAGCACCCCCGCCCCAGGTCCGAGGAATGTTGCGGGAGCGGTTATCGGGAGAGTGGGGGTCACTGGGGTGGGTCTGTGTTCAGCGCTGGCTAAACTGAGCCCACGTTGGAACGGTGCACGAGTGTACAGGCAACTCTCGATAAGCCGGGTCCCTCGGGTGCTGGGCTATTCCGGGTCAACGATTTTGTCGCTCGGGCGAGTGCGCGTCCCAGAGCTGAAATTTGACGGTGATAGAACCAACCACAAAGACTTAGTTCGTGTTATCATAGCGTGAACGTAATAACCATGCTTCAATTTATGTGTGCTTGCTAGTTGAAGTGGTGGAGATTTTCACGTGTGTGACAGTTATTTAATGCCTGTGTCAGTTGCGACGTGTGAAAGGTGTGCAGGCCTGAGTCAATTGACGTGTGATTGACACTTGAGCTGATCGAGATATTCACGTGTGCGACAGTTTTTAAAAACGCCATTGCAGCGGGTTCTTCACTCGATCAAGGGTTGCCTGTGTATCAATTCGACCAACAACCTATATTTATGTAGCACCTTTAACATAGTAAAACGTCCCACGGTGCTTTGCAGGAGCGATTATCAGACACAATATGACACCGAGCCACATAAGGAGCTATGAGGACACTTGGTCAAAGAGGGAGGTTTTAAGGAGCGTCTTCAAGGAGGAGAGAGCAAGGCGGAGAGGCTCAGGGCCCAGACAGCTGAAGGCACAGCCGCCGATGGTGGAGCGATGGAGATCAGGGGGGGGGGATACGCAAGAGGCCGGAATTGTAGGGGAGCAGAGAGCTGGGGCGGGGGGTTGTACGGCTGGAGGAGGGCCCAGAGATAGTGGGGTGTGCAAGGTTGTGGATAGGTGCAAGGGGTTGCAGATGGGAGGTGGTGCAATCGAAAGACTAAACTGTTACAAATCACTGGGCCTCAGCTGTCGAGTATCGTGTCCAATCCTGGCCCGTGCGCACTTTCAGCAAGGGCCTTGCTTGGAGAGGGCGTGGAGGAGATTGGCCAGAATGGCACCTGGGGAATGAGAGGCTTGGGTTATGTGGAGAAGCCGGGATTGATCTACCTGAGAGCAGAGGAGATTGTGACAGAGGGGTTTAAAATCATGAAGGGATTTGCGGGAGTGGCTCGACTAGGCTTATATTCACTGGGATTTAGAAGAATGAGAGGGGATCTCATAGAAGCATATAAAATTCTGACGGGAATAGATGCAGGAAGAACGTTCCCGATGTTGGGGAAGTCCAGAACCAGGGGTCACAGTCTAAGGATAAGGGGTAAGCCATTTAGGACCGAGATGAGGAGAAACTTCTTCAGCCAGAGAATTGTGAACCTGTGGAATTCTCGACCACAGAAAGTTGTTGGGGCCAGTTCGTTCGATATATTCAAAAGGGAGTTAGATGTGGTCCTTACGACTAAAGGGATCAAGGAGTATGGGGAGAAAGCAGGAATGGGGTACTGAAGTTGCATGATCAGCCATGATCGTATTGAATGGCGGTGCAGGCTCGAAGGGCCGAATGGGCTGCTCCCGCACCTATTTTCTATGTAAATTGATAGAAACTGTTTCTGGTGGCAGAACGGTCGGGTCAGTAACCAGGGGACACTGATTGACTGCAACTGGCAAAAGAGCCAGAGGGCCAGATGAGGAGAACCTATTTTACGCAGCGAGTTGCTGTGATTGGGAACGCGCTGCCTGACAGGACGGTGGGAGCAGATTCGATCGTGACTTTCAAAAGAGGAATTGGTTAAATACGAGAGATTTGCAGGGCAGTGGGGAAAGAGCGGGGTGGGGGGAGGGGGAGAGTGGGACTGATTGGAGAGCTCCCTCTGCGCTGTATCGTGCTACGATTCTAAATGAGCACAGCCAGCATTGCCGGCCGGGCAGGTGTTGCAAGCGCTGTGAACCCCACACGGCAGTCGTGAAATGAGTCAGCCACGCAATGATTTCTCTGAAACTGTGTCACCGTGATTAAATTGAGAGTTGCGGGGGCGGGAAGGGAGAAGGGAGAAGTGTTGTCACATGGCAGCATTTGGTCACGGAGTCTCCCCTCGGTCTGAGGTCACTTCCTGTTTCGCCGTGACTCCGCCGCTCACCCATTGGCTCTCCACCCCCCCCCCCCCCCCCGCCTCGCCGCTTGTGTCACAAGCTGTTGTCGTGGGTTACCCGTGAAATTCCCAGCCGTCACTTGGACTTGAGTCACACTTACCAGATTTCGCCGATTTTTGTTTCGGGCTTAGCGATGGGAGGGAGAACAACAAAAGTTGGTTCCGAGAAGAGGGGGAAAGGGAGGTGAGGATAGAAATGTTGTGGGGGCAGGGGAGGGCTTTCCTTGGCGGTGGGGTGGTGGTGGAGGGGGGGGGCGGGCGGGGAGCCATCGATTCTTGTAAGTGTCTCGGAGGGAAAGTAGAGAATATTGTGAGTGTTCTCAGCCAAAGCAGCAGCAGAGGGGACCTGATCACGACAGACAGGAGTTTCTCTCACCCTCGTGGTTTCAAACTGCTGGGCTGATCAGGTAGGGTGGTTTACTCTCTGGGCATGAACCAGGCAGTCCTCTCTCTCTCTCTCTCTCTCTGGAGTGTGTGTGTGTGTCTGTGTGTGTCCCGGGGAGGGGATGAGGGAGAAGGATCCGCGCTCTCTCTCTCTGAAATTGTGTTTCACTGAGAAGGGTCCGAGGTGTTGGGAGATTTTGTTTGCAGGGTGGTTAGAGGGTGGGGGAGGTGGGGAGTCGAGGGGTTAACCTGGGCTGGGCAGGGGGCTACAATCCCCCCCCCCCCCCATCCCCCTCGCCCATTCTTGGTCGCTGTCCGGCGACAGAGAGTCGGGATCAGACTCTGTCCGACGCCCTTCCTAGTCGAATAGTCAGCCAACCCCACACCTGCTGACTCTCCGGGACTGGCCCACAGGGAGTGGGCAAGGTAACAAGAGGGTGTAATCCCTGCCCCAGCAGTTGGGGGAGGAGGGGGGGCTGGTGGGGGAGGAGGGAGAGAGTAGAAGTTTATTGGACGATGAGGGACTATCCCTTGTCATCAGTGTCAGTGCAGAGCGGGGCCCAACGAGGGCGAGTGAGTGGGGGGCCCCCCACTGGCAGGAGACCAGAGTGCAGCGGCTCACCGACTTAAGCTGGACCTCCAGCTCCCTCTAGTGGCTGCGTGTAGGTGCAGCAATACATTAGCGCGGCGAGGAAAACATAGCCGGCTGGAGATGGGGCCAGACTTGGCTGGCAAAATCTGTGGGCGAAGTTTAACGGCACTTGCCGCTACTACGAATGCGTCAATCGTCCGACAGATTGCAGCAAGGAAGAGGGACCTCTCCCCACGAGTTGTGAATTGTCACGGGACGCTGGCCGATTTTGCGGCGCTCTGCCCGCTAGCCGCGAGAAAACGGCATCGCGCCCTCCCTCCCCCAAAGGTTGCGGGGAAACTGCTGCATTTTCCGCCTGAATCGCCAACGAAAGGCGCGGCGGAAAGTTGGGGGTGGCGAGCTTCCTTGCCGGTCTGGAGGTCCCGCACAGGCCACTCACCGGGGTCGGGGGGGGGGGGGGAGTGAGAGAGAGAGAGACGGGGAGAAAGTGAGAGTGAATGAGTGAGTGAGAGAGAGAGAGACGGGGAGAAAGGGAGAATGAGAGAGAGAGAGAGAGAGAGAGACGGGGAGAAAGGGGGAGAGAGGGAGAGAGAGAGAGAGAGACGGGGAGAAAGTGAGAGTGAATGAGTGAGAGAGAGAGAGACGGGGAGAAAGGGAGAATGAGAGAGAGAGAGAGAGAGAGAGAGACGGGGAGAAAGTGAGAGTGAATGAGTGAGTGAGAGAGAGAGAGAGACGGGGAGAAAGGGAGAATGAGAGAGAGAGAGACGGGGAGAAAGGGGGAGAGAGAGAGAGAGACGGGGAGAAAGTGAGAGTGAATGAGTGAGTGAGAGAGAGAGAGAGACGGGGAGAAAGGGAGAATGAGAGAGAGAGAGACGGGGAGAAAGGGGGAGAGAGAGAGAGAGAGAGAGAGAGACGGGGAGAAAGTGAGAGTGAATGAGTGAGTGAGAGAGAGAGAGAGACGGGGAGAAAGGGAGAATGAGAGAGAGACGGGGAGAAAGGGAGAATGAGAGAGAGAGACGGGGAGAGAGGGAGAGTGAATGAGTGAGTGAGAGAGAGAGAGACGGGGAGAAAGGGAGAATGAGAGAGAGAGAGACGGGAAGAAAGGGAGAATGAGAGAGAGAGAGACGGGGAGAAAGGGGGAGAGAGAGAGAGAGACGGGGAGAAAGGGGGAGAGAGAGAGACGGATGGGGAGAGAGGGAGAGAGAGAGAGAGACGGGGAGAAAGTGAAAGAGAGAGAGAGAGATAGGGAGAAAGGGAGAGAGAGAGAGCGAGAGAGAGAGAGACGGGGAGAAAGTGAGAGAGAGAGAGACGGGGAGAAAGTGAGAGAGAAAGAGAGAGAGAGAGGGAGAAAATGAATGAAAGAGAGAGAGAGAGAGAGAGACAGACAGACAGAGATGGGGGAGAGAGAGAGAAACAGTGAGAGTGAGAGTGGAAGGGAGAGCGCGACAGAGACGGGGAGCAAGAAATGGGGAGAAAGTGAGAGTGAGACACAGAGAGGGGAGGGAGAGAGAGAAGGGGCTAGAATCAAGTCACGCACAGGAGAGAAATAGAGAGAGGGGAAAGAAAGATTGAATCAAGAGCGAGAGAGAGAGAGGCAGAAAGGAAAATCCCAAATAATTTACGAGCTGCCGGAATGAGGCGCCCCAGTTTAAACCGTTCCCTTTCTGGGCCGGAGAGGTCGTGTACCTGACGAATGTTCCCTCCTATTTTTTTTTTTCACACACGGTCCCTTCTCTGCCTCCCTCCCTTACTTTTGTCTCTCTCTTTCCCCCTCCTCTCTCCCCTTTCTCTCTCTCCCACTGCCAGCGCTCCAGTCTCTGTGGTTGGCGAAATGTGGGTTGGTCCCGTGACCCCCCGTCCCCGAGGTCCCACTGCCCACGCACTCGATGTGTTGAGCTGAAGGGAGGTGGCGGGAAGGGGGGAAAGTCTAACCAACAGGGCAGGCTGTACAATGGCCCACTCCAGCACAGTCTGGCCCGTTGTGAGGCCGTTGTTTCTTTTTATCGGAGAACCCAGCTGCAAGCCCCTTTGCAGGGCAGGTGCCGTGCTGGGGTGGGAGGGGCTATCTAAAACTGGCCTCAGCACCCCTGAGTCGAGGAGGGGGCTGTTGTTGTGTGGCCGTTGCTGCAAAGTCTGCGCGTGCTGCTGCCCCCCACAGCCAAATAGCCAGGTGGAGGGTCTGGCCTCACGCACACAGAGAGGCGACAAATCAGCACCTGGGAGACAGATTTGTTTTAAAGGTTAATAATGGATTTGAAAACATTTTGTTCTCTTCCTCTCGCTCCCTCCCACTCTGTCTCCCCCCCTCCCCCGGCGCGCACTCTCTCTCTCTCTCTCCTCCCCCCCTCTCTCTCTCTCTCTCCTCCCCCTCTCTCTCTCTCTCTCTCTCCTCCCCCTTTCTCTCTCCTCCCCTTCCTCTCTCTGTCCCCCCTTCCTCCCCCCCCTCTCTCTCTCTCTCTCCTCCCCCCCCTCTCTCTCTCTCCTCCCCCTCTCTCTCTCTCTCCTCCCCCCTCTCTCTCTCTCTCCTCCTCCCCTCTCTCTCTCTCCTCCCCCCTCCCTCTCTTTCTCTTCTCCCTCTCCCTCTCCC
>NW_027253310.1:0-16531 GCF_044704955.1 Pristiophorus japonicus
GTGAGAGTGAGTGTGAGTGTGAGTGAGTTTGAGTGTGAGTGAGTGTGAGTGAGTGTGAGTGTGAGTGAGGGTGAGAGTGAGAGTGAGTGAGTATGTGAGTGAGAATGAGTGAGTATGTGAGTGAGAATGAGTGAGTGTGAGTGAGTGTGAGTGAGAGTTAGTGAGAGTGAGAGTGAGAGTGAGAGTGAGAGTGAGAGTGAGTGAGGGTGCGTGAGAGTGAGTGAGAGTGATATTGAGTGAGAGTGAGTGAGGTTGAGTGAGAGTGAGTGTGAGTGAGTGAAAGTCTATGAGTGTGACTTAGTGTGAGTGTGAGTGAATGTGAATGAGCGTGAGTGAGTGCGTGAGTGTGAGTGAGAGTGAGTCAGAGTAAGTGAGAACGGATGTGTGTGAGTGAGTGTGAGTGAGTGTGATTGAGTGTGAGTGTGAGTGAGTGAGAGTGAGAGTGATTGAGAGTGTGTGAGAGTGAGTGAGAGTGAGTGAGTGTGAGTGAGTGTGAGTGAGTTGAGTGAGAGTGAGTGAGAGTGAGTGAGAGTGAGAGTGAGTGAGTGTGAATGTGAGTGAGTGTGAGTGAGCGTGAGTGAGAGTGAGTCAGTGTGAGTGAGTGTGTGTGAGAGTGAGTGAGAGTGCATGAGTGTGAGTGAATGTGAGTGAGAGTGAGTGAGTTTGAGTGAGTGTGATTGAGAGTAAGTGAGAGTGAGTGATTGTGAGTGAGTGAGAGTGAGTGGTGAGTGAGTGTGAGTGAGTGTGAGTGAGAGTGAGTAAGAGTGAGTGAGAGTGAGTGAGAGTGAGTGATTGTGAGTGAGTGTGAGTGAGAGCGAGTGAGAGTGAGTGAGTGTGAGTGAGTGTGAGTGAGTGTGAGTGAGAGTGAGTGAGAGTGAGTGAGTGTGAGTGAGTGTGAGTGAGAGTGAGTGAGAGTGAGTGAGTGTGAGTGAGTTGAGTGAGAGTGAGTGAGAGTGAGTGAGAGTGAGAGTGAGTGAGAGTGATTGAGTGTGAATGTGAGTGAGTGTGAGTGAGAGTGAATGAGAGTCAGTCAGTGTGAGTGAATGTGTGTGAGAGTGAGTGAGAGTGAGTGAGAGTGCATGAGTGTGTGTGAATGTGAGTGAGAGTGAGTGAGAGTGAGTGAGAGTGAGTGAGTGAGTGAGCGAGCGTGAGTGTGAGTGAGAGTGAGTGAGAGTGAGTGAGAGTGAGTGAGAGTGGGTGAGAGTGAGTGTGAGTGAGAGTGAGTGAGAGTGAGTGAGAGTGAGTGAGTTTGAGTGATTGTGATTGAGAGTGAGAGTGAGTGAGTGTGAGTGAGTGTGAGTGAGTGTGAGTGAGAGTGAGTGTGAATGAGAATGAGTGAGTGCGTGTGTGTGAGTGAGAGTGATAGTGAGTGAGAGTGAGTGAGGTTGAGTGAGAGTGAGTGTGAGTGAGTGTGATTGAGAGTGAGAGTGAGTGAGAGTGAGTGAGAATGAGAGTGAGTGAGATTGAATGAGTGTGAGTGAGAGTGAGTGTGAGTGAGTGAGAGTCAGTGTGTGTGAGTGAGTGTGAGTGAGTGTGAGTGAGTATGAGTGAGTGAGAGTGAGAGTGAGTGAGAGTGAGTGAGATTGAGTGAGTGTGAGTGAGAATGAGTGAGTGTGAGTATGAGTGAGAGTGAGTGAGAGTGAGTGTGAGTGAGTGTGAGAGTGAGTGAGAGTGAGAGTGAGTGTGAGTGAGAGTGAGTGAGTGTGAGTGTGAGTGAGAGTGAGTAAGAGTGAGTGAGAGTGAGTGAGAGTGAGTGATTGTGAGTGAGTGTGAGTGAGAGTGAGTGAGAGTGAGTGAGTGTGAGTGAGTGTGGGTGAGAGTGAGTGAGTGTGAGTGAGAGTGAGTGAGTGTGAGTGTGAGTGTGAGAGTGAGTGAGAGTGAGAGTGAGTGAATGTGAATGAGTGTGACTGTTCGGTGAGGGTCAGAGTGAGTGAGAGTGAGTGAGTGTGAGTGAGTGTGAGTGAGAGTGAGTGAGAGTGAGTGAGTGTGAGTGAGTGTGAGCGAGTTGAGTGAGAGTGAGTGAGAGTGAGTGAGAGTGAGTGTGAATGTGAGTGAGTGTGAGTGAGCGTGAGTGAGAGTGAGTCAGTGTGAGTGAGTGTGTGTGAGAGTGAGTGAGAGTGCATGAGTGTGAGTGAATGTGAGTGAGAGTGAGTGAGTTTGAGTGAGTGTGATTGAGAGTAAGTGAGAGTGAGTGAGTGTGAGTGAGTAAGAGTGAGTGTGAGTGAGTGTGAGTGAGTGTGAGTGAGAGTGAGTAAGAGTGAGTGAGAGTGAGTGAGAGTGAGTGATTGTGAGTGAGTGTGAGTGAGAGCGAGTGAGAGTGAGTGAGTGTGAGTGAGTGTGAGTGAGTGTGAGTGAGAGTGAGTGAGAGTGAGTGAGTGTGAGTGAGTGTGAGTGTGAGAGTGAGTGATAGTGTGTGAGTATGAGTGTGAGTGAGATTGAGTGAGTGAGAGTGAGAATGAGTGAGTGTGAGTGTGAGTGAGACTGAGTTAGAGTGAGTGAGATTGAGTGAGAGTGAGTGAGAGTGAGTGAGTGTGAGTGAGTGTGAGTGAGAGTGAGTGAGAGTGACTGAGAGTGAGTGTGAGTGAGAGTGAGAGTGAGTGAGAGTGATTGAGTGTGAATGTGAGTGAGTGTGAGTGAGAGTGAGTGAGAGTCAGTCAGTGTGAGTGAGTGTGTGTGAGAGTGAGTGAGAGTGAGTGAGAGTGCATGAGTGTGTGTGAATGTGAGTGAGAGTGAGTGAGAGTGAGTGAGAGTGAGTGAGTGAGCGTGAGTGTGAGTGAGAGTGAGTGAGAGTGAGTGAGAGTGAGTGAGAGTGGGTGAGAGTGAGTGTGAGTGAGAGTGAGTGAGAGTGAGTGAGAGTGAGTGAGTTTGAGTGAGTGTGATTGAGAGTGAGAGTGATTGAGTGTGAGTGAGTGTGAGTGAGTGTGAGTGAGAGTGAGTGTGAATGAGAATGAGTGAGTGCGTGAGTGTGAGTGAGAGTGAGTGAGAGTGAGTGAGTGTGAGTGAGTGTGAGTGAGAGTGAGTGAGAGTGAGTTTGAGTGAGAGTGAGTGAGTGTGAGCGAGTGTGAGAGTGAGTGATAGTGTGTGAGTATGAGTGTGAGTGAGATTGAGTGAGTGAGAGTGAGAATGAGTGAGTGTGAGTGTGAGTGAGACTGAGTTAGAGTGAGTGAGATTGAGTGAGAGTGAGTGAGAGTGAGTGAGTGTGAGTGAGTGTGAGTGAGAGTGAGTGAGAGTGAGTGAGAGTGAGTGTGAGTGAGAGTGAGAGTGAGTGAGTGTGAGTGAGTGTGAGTGTGAGTGTGAGTGTGAGAGTGAGAATTAGTGAGTGTGAGTGAGTGTGAGTGAGTGTGAGTGAGTGTGAGTGAGTGTGAGTGAGAGTAAGTGAGAGTGAGTGAGAGTGAGAGTGAGAGTGAGTGAGGGTGCGTGAGAGTGAGTGAGAGTGATAGTGAGTGAGAGTGAGTGAGGTTGAGTGAGAGTGAGTGTGAGTGAGTGTGATTGAGAGTGAGAGTGAGTGAGTGTGAGTGAGAGTGAGTGAGAATGAGAGTGAGTGAGATTGAATGAGTGTGAGTGAGAGTGAGTGTGAGTGTGAGTGAGTTTGAGTGTGAGTGAGTGTGAGTGAGTGTGAGTGTGAGTGAGGGTGAGAGTGAGAGTGAGTGAGTATGTGAGTGAGAATGAGTGAGTATGTGAGTGAGAATGAGTGAGTGTGAGTGAGTGTGAGTGAGAGTTAGTGAGAGTGAGAGTGAGAGTGAGAGTGAGAGTGAGAGTGAGTGAGGGTGCGTGAGAGTGAGTGAGAGTGATATTGAGTGAGAGTGAGTGAGGTTGAGTGAGAGTGAGTGTGAGTGAGTGAAAGTCTATGAGTGTGACTTAGTGTGAGTGTGAGTGAATGTGAATGAGCGTGAGTGAGTGCGTGAGTGTGAGTGAGAGTGAGTCAGAGTAAGTGAGAACGGATGTGTGTGAGTGAGTGTGAGTGAGTGTGATTGAGTGTGAGTGTGAGTGAGTGAGAGTGAGAGTGATTGAGAGTGTGTGAGAGTGAGTGAGAGTGAGTGAGTGTGAGTGAGTGTGAGTGAGTTGAGTGAGAGTGAGTGAGAGTGAGTGAGAGTGAGAGTGAGTGAGTGTGAATGTGAGTGAGTGTGAGTGAGCGTGAGTGAGAGTGAGTCAGTGTGAGTGAGTGTGTGTGAGAGTGAGTGAGAGTGCATGAGTGTGAGTGAATGTGAGTGAGAGTGAGTGAGTTTGAGTGAGTGTGATTGAGAGTAAGTGAGAGTGAGTGATTGTGAGTGAGTGAGAGTGAGTGTGAGTGAGTGTGAGTGAGTGTGAGTGAGAGTGAGTAAGAGTGAGTGAGAGTGAGTGAGAGTGAGTGATTGTGAGTGAGTGTGAGTGAGAGCGAGTGAGAGTGAGTGAGTGTGAGTGAGTGTGAGTGAGTGTGAGTGAGAGTGAGTGAGAGTGAGTGAGTGTGAGTGAGTGTGAGTGAGAGTGAGTGAGAGTGAGTGAGTGTGAGTGAGTTGAGTGAGAGTGAGTGAGAGTGAGTGAGAGTGAGAGTGAGTGAGAGTGATTGAGTGTGAATGTGAGTGAGTGTGAGTGAGAGTGAATGAGAGTCAGTCAGTGTGAGTGAATGTGTGTGAGAGTGAGTGAGAGTGAGTGAGAGTGCATGAGTGTGTGTGAATGTGAGTGAGAGTGAGTGAGAGTGAGTGAGAGTGAGTGAGTGAGTGAGCGAGCGTGAGTGTGAGTGAGAGTGAGTGAGAGTGAGTGAGAGTGAGTGAGAGTGGGTGAGAGTGAGTGTGAGTGAGAGTGAGTGAGAGTGAGTGAGAGTGAGTGAGTTTGAGTGATTGTGATTGAGAGTGAGAGTGAGTGAGTGTGAGTGAGTGTGAGTGAGTGTGAGTGAGAGTGAGTGTGAATGAGAATGAGTGAGTGCGTGTGTGTGAGTGAGGTGATAGTGAGTGTGAGTGAGTGAGGTTGAGTGAGAGTGAGTGTGAGTGAGTGTGATTGAGAGTGAGAGTGAGTGAGTGGAGTGAGAGTGAGTGAGAAGGAGTGAGAGTGGGTGAGAATGAGAGTGAGTGAGAATGAATGAGTGTGAGTGAGAGTGAGTGTGTGTGTGGAGTGAGTTTGAGTGTGTGTGTGTGTGACGTGAGTGTGAGTGTGAGTGAGGGTGAGAGTGAGAGTGAGTGAGTATGTGAGTGAGAATGAGTGAGTATGTGAGTGAGAATGAGTGAGTGTGAGTGAGTGTGAGTGAGAGTTAGTGAGAGTGAGAGTGAGAGTGAGAGTGAGAGTGAGTGAGGGTGCGTGAGAGTGAGTGAGAGTGATAGTGAGTGAGAGTGAGTGAGGTTGAGTGAGAGTGAGTGTGAGTGAGTGTGATTGAGAGTGAGAGTGAGTGAGTGTGAGTGAGAGTGAGTGAGAATGAGTGAGAGTGGGTGAGAATGAGAGTGAGTGAGATTGAATGAGTGTGAGTGAGAGTGAGTGTGAGTGTGAGTGAGTTTGAGTGTGAGTGAGTGTGAGTGAGTGTGAGTGTGAGTGAGGGTGAGAGTGAGAGTGAGTGAGTATGTGAGTGAGAATGAGTGAGTATGTGAGTGAGAATGAGTGAGTGTGAGTGAGTGTGAGTGAGAGTTAGTGAGAGTGAGAGTGAGAGTGAGAGTGAGAGTGAGAGTGAGTGAGGGTGCGTGAGAGTGAGTGAGAGTGATATTGAGTGAGAGTGAGTGAGGTTGAGTGAGAGTGAGTGTGAGTGAGTGAAAGTCTATGAGTGTGACTTAGTGTGAGTGTGAGTGAATGTGAATGAGCGTGAGTGAGTGCGTGAGTGTGAATGAGAGTGAGTCAGAGTAAGTGAGAACGGATGTGTGTGAGTGAGTGTGAGTGAGTGTGATTGAGTGTGAGTGTGAGTGAGTGAGAGTGAGAGTGATTGAGAGTGTGTGAGAGTGAGTGAGAGTGAGTGAGTGTGAGTGAGTGTGAGTGAGTTGAGTGAGAGTGAGTGAGAGTGAGTGAGAGTGAGAGTGAGTGAGTGTGAATGTGAGTGAGTGTGAGTGAGCGTGAGTGAGAGTGAGTCAGTGTGAGTGAGTGTGTGTGAGAGTGAGTGAGAGTGCATGAGTGTGAGTGAATGTGAGTGAGAGTGAGTGAGTTTGAGTGAGTGTGATTGAGAGTAAGTGAGAGTGAGTGATTGTGAGTGAGTGAGAGTGAGTGTGAGTGAGTGTGAGTGAGTGTGAGTGAGAGTGAGTAAGAGTGAGTGAGAGTGAGTGAGAGTGAGTGATTGTGAGTGAGTGTGAGTGAGAGCGAGTGAGAGTGAGTGAGTGTGAGTGAGTGTGAGTGAGTGTGAGTGAGAGTGAGTGAGAGTGAGTGAGTGTGAGTGAGTGTGAGTGAGAGTGAGTGAGAGTGAGTGAGTGTGAGTGAGTTGAGTGAGAGTGAGTGAGAGTGAGTGAGAGTGAGAGTGAGTGAGAGTGATTGAGTGTGAATGTGAGTGAGTGTGAGTGAGAGTGAATGAGAGTCAGTCAGTGTGAGTGAATGTGTGTGAGAGTGAGTGAGAGTGAGTGAGAGTGCATGAGTGTGTGTGAATGTGAGTGAGAGTGAGTGAGAGTGAGTGAGAGTGAGTGAGTGAGTGAGCGAGCGTGAGTGTGAGTGAGAGTGAGTGAGAGTGAGTGAGAGTGAGTGAGAGTGGGTGAGAGTGAGTGTGAGTGAGAGTGAGTGAGAGTGAGTGAGAGTGAGTGAGTTTGAGTGATTGTGATTGAGAGTGAGAGTGAGTGAGTGTGAGTGAGTGTGAGTGAGTGTGAGTGAGAGTGAGTGTGAATGAGAATGAGTGAGTGCGTGAGTGTGAGTGAGAGTGAGTGAGAGTGAGTGAGTGTGAGTGAGTGTGAGTGAGAGTGAGTGAGAGTGAGTTTGAGTGAGAGTGAGTGAGTGTGAACGAGTGTGAGTGTGAGAGTGAGTGATAGTGTGTGAGTATGAGTGTGAGTGAGATTGAGTGAGTGAGAGTGAGAATGAGTGAGTGTGAGTGTGAGTGAGACTGAGTTAGAGTGAGTGAGAATGAGTGAGAGTGAGTGAGAGTGAGTGAGTGTGAGTGAGTGTGAGTGAGAGTGAGTGTGAGTGAGAGTGAGTGTGAGTGAGAGTGAGAGTGAGTGAGTGTGAGTGAGTGTGAGTGTGAGTGTGAGAGTGAGAATTAGTGAGTGTGAGTGAATGTGAGTGAGAGTGAGTGAGAGTGAGAGTGAGAGTGAGTGAGGGTGCGTGAGAGTGAGTGAGAGTGATAGTGAGTGAGAGTGAGTGAGGTTGAGTGAGAGTGAGTGTGAGTGAGTGTGATTGAGAGTGAGAGTGAGTGAGTGTGAGTGAGTGTGAGTGAGAGTGAGTGAGAATGAGTGAGAGTGGGTGAGAATGAGAGTGAGTGAGATTGAATGAGTGTGAGTGAGAGTGAGTGTGAGTGTGAGTGAGTTTGAGTGTGAGTGAGTGTGAGTGAGTGTGAGTGTGAGTGAGAGTGAGAATGAGAGTGAGTGAGTATGTGAGTGAGAATGAGTGAGTATGTGAGTGAGAATGAGTGAGTGTGAGTGAGTGTGAGTGAGAGTTAGTGAGAGTGAGAGTGAGTGAGAGTGAGAGTGAGAGTGAGTGAGGGTGCGTGAGAGTGAGTGAGAGTGATATTGAGTGAGAGTGAGTGAGGTTGAGTGAGAGTGAGTGTGAGTGAGTGAAAGTCTGTGAGTGTGACTGAGTGTGAGTGTGAGTGAATGTGAATGAGCGTGAGTGAGTGCGTGAGTGTGAGTGAGAGTGAGTGAGAGTAAGTGAGAACGGATGTGTGTGAGTGAGTGTGATTGAGTGTGAGTGTGAGTGAGTGAGAGTGAGAGTGATTGAGAGTGTGTAAGAGTGAGTGAGAGTGAGTGCGAGGGAGAGTCAGAGTGAGTGAGATTGAGTGAGTGTGATTGAGAATGAGTGAGATTGAATGAGTGTGAGTGAGAGTGAGTGTGAGTGTGAGTGAGTTTGAGTGTGAGTGAGTGTGAGTGAGTGTGCGTGTGAGTGAGAGTGAGTGAGTATGTGAGTGAGAATGAGTGAGTGTGAGTGAGTGTGAGTGAGAGTTAGTGAGAGTGAGTGAGAGTGAGAGTGAGAGTGAGTGAGGGTGCGTGAGAGTGAGTGAGAGTGATAGTGAGTGCGAGTGAGTGTGATTGAGAGTGAGAGTGAGTGAGTGTGAGTGAGTGTGAGTGTGAGTGAGAGAGAGTGAGAATGAGTGAGAGTGAGTGAGAATGCGAGTGAGTGAGATTGAATGAGTGTGAGTGAGAGTGAGTGTGAGTGAGTGAGAGGCAGTGTGTGTGAGTGAGTGTGAGTGAGTGTGAGTGAGTGTGAGTGAGTGTGAGTGAGTGAGAGTTAGAGTGAGTGAGAGTAAGTGAGAGTGAGTGAGAGTGAGTGAGAGTGATAGTGAGTGCGAGTGAGTGTGATTGAGAGTGAGAGTGAGTGAGTGTGAGTGAGTGTGAGTGTGAGTGAGAGAGAGTGAGAATGAGTGAGAGTGAGTGAGAATGAGAGTGAGTGAGATTAAATGAGTGTGAGTGAGAGTGAGTGTGAGTGAGTGAGAGGCAGTGTGTGTGAGTGAGTGTGAGTGAGTGTGAGTGAGTGTGAGTGAGTGAGAGTTAGAGTGAGTGAGAGTGAGTGAGAGTGAGTGAGAGTGAGTGAGAGTGAGTGAGATTGAGTGAGTGTGAGTGAGAATGAGTGAGTGTGAGTGTGAGTGAGAGTGAGTGAGAGTGAGTGTGAGTGAGTGTGAGTGAGAGTGAGTGAGAGTGAGAGTGAGTGTGAGTGAGAGTGAGTGAGTGTGAGTGTGAGTGAGAGTGAGTAAGAGTGAGTGAGAGTGAGTGCGAGTGAGTGATTGTGAGTGAGTGTGAGTGAGAGTGAGTGAGAGTGAATGAGTGTGAGTGAGTGTGAGTGGGAGTGAGTGAGTGTGAGTGAGAGTGAGTGAGGGTGAGTGTGCGTGAGAGTGAGTGAGTGTGAGTGAGTGTGAGTGTGAGTGTGAGAGTGAGTGAGAGTGAGAGTGAGTGAGCGTGAATGAGTGTGACTGTTCGGTGAGGGTCAGAGTGAGTGAGAGTGAGTGAGAGTGAGTGAGTGTGAGTGAGTGTGAGTGAGAGTGAGTGAGAGTGAGTGAGTGTGAGTGAGTGTGAGTGAGTTGAGTGAGAGTGAGTGAGAGTGAGTGAGAGTGAGAGTGAGTGAGAGTGAGTGAGGTTGAGTGAGTGTGAGTGTGAGTGAGTGAGAGTCTGTGAGTGTGACTGAGTGTGAGTGTGAGTGAATGTGAATGAGCGTGAGTGAGTGCGTGAGTGTGAGTGAGAGTGAGTGAGAGTGAGTGAGAACGGATGTGTGTGAGTGAGTGTGATTGAGTGTGAGTGTGAGTGTGAGTGAGTGAGAGTGAGAGTGAGTGAGATTGAGTGAGTGTGATTGAGAATGAGTGATATTGAATGAGTGTGAGTGAGATTGAGTGTGAGTGTGAGTGAGTTTGAGTGTGAGTGAGTGTGAGTGAGTGTGAGTGTGAGTGAGAGTGAGTGAGTATGTGAGTGAGAATGAGTGAGTGTGAGTGAGTGTGATTGAGAGTTAGTGAGAGTGAGTGAGGGTGAGAGTGAGAGTGAGTAGGGTGCGTGAGAGTGAGTGAGAGTGATAGTGAGTGAGAGTGAGTGTGATTGAGAGTGAGAGTGAGTGAGTGTGAGTGAGTGTGAGTGTGAGTGAGAGTGAGTGAGAATGAGTGAGAGTGAGTGAGAATGAGAGTGAGTGAGATTGAATGAGTGTGAGTGAGAGTGAGTGTGAGTGAGTGAGAGTCAGTGTGTGTGAGTGAGTGTGAGTGAGTGTGAGTGAGTGTGAGTGAGTGTGAGTGAGTGAGAGTTAGAGTGAGTGAGAGTGAGTGAGAGTGAGTGAGAGTGAGTGAGATTGAGTGAGTGTGAGTGAGAATGAGTGAGTGTGAGTGTGAGTGAGAGTGAGTGAGAGTGAGTGAGAGTGAGAGTGAGAGTGAGTGAGATTGAGTGAGTGTGATTGAGAATGAGTGAGATTGAATGAGTGTGATTGAGAGTGAGTGTGAGTGTGAGTGAGTGTGGGTGAGTGTGAGTGTGAGTGAGAGTGAGTGAGTATGTGAGTGAGAATGAGTGAGTGTCAGTGAGTGTGAGTGAGAGTTAGTGAGAGTGAGTGAGAGTGAGAGTGAGAGTGAGTGAGAATGAGTGAGAGTGAGTGAGAATGAGAGTGAGTGAGATTGAATGAGTGTGAGTGAGAGTGAGTGTGAGTGAGTGAGAGTCAGTGTGTGTGAGTGAATGTGAGTGAGTGTGAGTGAGTGTGAGTGAGTGAGAGTGAGAGTGAGTGAGAGTGAGTGAGAGTGAGTGAGATTGAGTGAGTGTGATTGAGAATGAGTGAGTGTGAGTGTGAGTGAGAGTGAGTGAGTGTGAGTGTGAGTGAGAGTGAGTAAAAGTTAGTGAGAGTGAGTGAGAGTGAGTGATTGTGAGTGAGTGTGAGTGAGAGTGAGTGAGAGTGAGTGAGTGTGAGTGAGTGTGAGTGAGAGTGAGTGAGAGTGAGTGAGTGTGAGTGAGTGTGAGCGAGAGTGAGTGAGTGTGAGTGATAGTGAGTGAGAGTGAGTGTGCGTGAGAGTGAGTGAGAGTGAGTGTGCGTGAGAGTGAGTGAGTGTGATTGAGTGTGAGTGTGAGTGTGAGAGTGAGTGAGAGTGAGAGTGAGTGAGTGTGAATGAGTGTGACTGTTCGGTGAGGGTCAGAGTGAGTGAGAGTGAGTGAGAGTGAGTGAGTGTGAGTGAGTGTGAGTGAGAGTGAGTGAGAGTGAGTGAGTGTGAGTGAGTGTGAGTGAGTTGAGTGAGAGTGAGTGAGAGTGAGTGAGAGTGAGTGTGAGTGAGTGTGAATGTGAGTGAGTGTGAGTGAGAGTGAGTGAGAGTGAGTCAGTGTGAGTGAGTGTGTGTGAGAGTGTGTGAGAGTGCATGAGTGTGAGTGAATGTGAGTGAGAGTGAGTGAGTTTGAGTGAGTGTGATTGAGAGTAAGTGAGAGTGAGTGAGTGTGAGTGAGTGAGAGTGAGTGTGAGTGAGTGTGAGTGAGAGTGAGTGAGAGTGAGACTGAGTGTGAGTGAGAGTGAGTGAGTGTGAGTGTGAGTGAGAGTGAGTAAGAGTGAGTGAGAGTGAGTGAGAGTGAGTGATTGTGAGTAAGTGTGAGTGAGAGTGAGTGAGAGTGAGTGAGTGTGAGTGAGTGTGAGTGAGTGTGAGTGAGAGTGAGTGAGAGTGAGTGAGAGTGAGTGAGAGTGAGTGAGAATGAGAGTGAGTGAGTGTGAGTGAGAGTGAGTGAGAGTGAGTCAGTGTGAGTGAGTGTGTGTGAGAGTGAGTGAGAGTGCATGAGTGTGAGTGAATGTGAGTGAGAGTGAGTGAGAGTGAGTGAGAGTGAGTGAGTGAGTGAGCGTGAGTGTGAGTGAGAGTGAGTGAGAGTGAGTGAGAGTGAGTGAGAGTGGGTGAGAGTGAGTGTGAGTGAGAGTGAGTGAGAGTGAGTGAGAGTGAGTGAGTTTGAGTGAGTGTGAGTGAGAGTAAGTGAGTGAGTGAGTGTGAGTGAGTGTGAGTGAGTGTGAGTGAGAGTGAGTGTGAATGAGAATGAGTGAGTGCATGAGTGTGAGTGAGTGAGAGTGAGTGAGTGTGAGTGAGTGTGAGTGAGAGTGAGTGAGAGTGAGTTTGAGTGAGAGTGAGTGAGTGTGAGCGAGTGTGAGTGTGAGAGCGAGTGTGAGTGTGTAAGAGTGAGTGAGAGTGAGTGAGAGTGAGTGATTGTGAGTGAGTGTGAGTGAGAGTGAGTGAGAGTGAGTGAGTGTGAGTGAGTGTGAGTGAGTGTGAGTGAGAGTGAGTGAGAGTGAGTGAGAGTGAGAGTGAGAGTGAGTGAGGGTGCGTGAGAGTGAGTGAGATTGATAGTGAGTGAGAGTGAGTGTGATTGAGAGAGAGAGTGAGTGAGTGTGAGTGAGTGTGAGTGAGAGTGAGTGAGAATGAGTGAAAGTGAGTGAGAATGAGAGTGAGTGAGATTGAATGAGTGTGAGTGAGAGTGAGTGTGAGTGAGTGAGAGTCAGTGTGTGTGAGTGAGTGTGAGTGAGTGTGAGTGAGTGTGAGTGAGTGTGAGTGAGTGAGAGTTAGAGTGAGTGAGAGTGAGTGAGAGTGAGTGAGAGTGAGTGAGATTGAGTGAGTGTGAGTGAGAATGAGTGAGTGTGAGTGTGAGTGAGAGTGAGTGAGAGTGAGTGAGAGTGAGAGTGAGAGTGAGTGAGATTGAGTGAGTGTGATTGAGAATGAGTGAGATTGAATGAGTGTGATTGAGAGTGAGTGTGAGTGTGAGTGAGTGTGGGTGAGTGTGAGTGTGAGTGAGAGTGAGTGAGTATGTGAGTGAGAATGAGTGAGTGTCAGTGAGTGTGAGTGAGAGTTAGTGAGAGTGAGTGAGAGTGAGAGTGAGAGTGAGTGAGAATGAGTGAGAGTGAGTGAGAATGAGAGTGAGTGAGATTGAATGAGTGTGAGTGAGAGTGAGTGTGAGTGAGTGAGAGTCAGTGTGTGTGAGTGAATGTGAGTGAGTGTGAGTGAGTGTGAGTGAGTGAGAGTGAGAGTGAGTGAGAGTGAGTGAGAGTGAGTGAGATTGAGTGAGTGTGATTGAGAATGAGTGAGTGTGAGTGTGAGTGAGAGTGAGTGAGTGTGAGTGTGAGTGAGAGTGAGTAAAAGTTAGTGAGAGTGAGTGAGAGTGAGTGATTGTGAGTGAGTGTGAGTGAGAGTGAGTGAGAGTGAGTGAGAGTGAGTGAGTGTGAGTGAGTGTGAGCGAGAGTGAGTGAGTGTGAGTGATAGTGAGTGAGAGTGAGTGTGCGTGAGAGTGAGTGAGTGTGATTGAGTGTGAGTGTGAGTGTGAGAGTGAGTGAGAGTGAGAGTGAGTGAGTGTGAATGAGTGTGACTGTTCGGTGAGGGTCAGAGTGAGTGAGAGTGAGTGAGAGTGAGTGAGTGTGAGTGAGTGTGAGTGAGAGTGAGTGAGAGTGAGTGAGTGTGAGTGAGTGTGAGTGAGTTGAGTGAGAGTGAGTGAGAGTGAGTGAGAGTGAGTGTGAGTGAGTGTGAATGTGAGTGAGTGTGAGTGAGAGTGAGTGAGAGTGAGTCAGTGTGAGTGAGTGTGTGTGAGAGTGTGTGAGAGTGCATGAGTGTGAGTGAATGTGAGTGAGAGTGAGTGAGTTTGAGTGAGTGTGATTGAGAGTAAGTGAGAGTGAGTGAGTGTGAGTGAGTGAGAGTGAGTGTGAGTGAGTGTGAGTGAGAGTGAGTGAGAGTGAGACTGAGTGTGAGTGAGAGTGAGTGAGTGTGAGTGTGAGTGAGAGTGAGTAAGAGTGAGTGAGAGTGAGTGAGAGTGAGTGATTGTGAGTAAGTGTGAGTGAGAGTGAGTGAGAGTGAGTGAGTGTGAGTGAGTGTGAGTGAGTGTGAGTGAGAGTGAGTGAGAGTGAGTGAGAGTGAGTGAGAGTGAGTGAGAATGAGAGTGAGTGAGTGTGAGTGAGAGTGAGTGAGAGTGAGTCAGTGTGAGTGAGTGTGTGTGAGAGTGAGTGAGAGTGCATGAGTGTGAGTGAATGTGAGTGAGAGTGAGAGTGAGTGAGAGTGAGTGAGTGAGTGAGCGTGAGTGTGAGTGAGAGTGAGTGAGAGTGAGTGAGAGTGAGTGAGAGTGGGTGAGAGTAAGCGTGAGTGAGAGTGAGTGAGAGTGAGTGAGAGTGAGTGAGTTTGAGTGAGTGTGAGTGAGAGTAAGTGAGTGAGTGAGTGTGAGTGAGTGTGAGTGAGTGTGAGTGAGAGTGAGTGTGAATGAGAATGAGTGAGTGCATGAGTGTGAGTGAGTGAGAGTGAGTGAGTGTGAGTGAGTGTGAGTGAGAGTGAGTGAGAGTGAGTTTGAGTGAGAGTGAGTGAGTGTGAGCGAGTGTGAGTGTGAGAGTGAGTGAGAGTGTGTAAGAGTGAGTGAGAGTGAGTGAGAGTGAGTGATTGTGAGTGAGTGTGAGTGAGAGTGAGTGAGAGTGAGTGAGTGTGAGTGAGTGTGAGTGAGTGTGAGTGAGAGTGAGTGAGAGTGAGTGAGAGTGAGAGTGAGAGTGAGTGAGGGTGCGTGAGAGTGAGTGAGAGTGATAGTGAGTGAGAGTGAGTGTGATTGAGAGTGAGAGTGAGTGAGTGTGAGTGAGTGTGAGTGTGAGTGAGAGTGAGTGAGAATGAGTGAAAGTGAGTGAGAATGAGAGTGAGTGAGATTGAATGAGTGTGAGTGAGAGTGAGTGTGAGTGAGTGAGAGTCAGTGTGTGTGAGTGAGTGTGAGTGAGTGTGAGTGAGTGTGAGTGAGTGTGAGTGAGTGAGAGTTAGAGTGAGTGAGAGTGAGTGAGAGTGAGTGAGAGTGAGTGAGATTGAGTGAGTGTGAGTGAGAATGAGTGAGTGTGAGTGTGAGTGAGAGTGAGTGAGAGTGAGTGAGAGTGAGAGTGAGAGTGAGTGAGATTGAGTGAGTGTGATTGAGAATGAGTGAGATTGAATGAGTGTGATTGAGAGTGAGTGTGAGTGTGAGTGAGTGTGGGTGAGTGTGAGTGTGAGTGAGAGTGAGTGAGTATGTGAGTGAGAATGAGTGAGTGTCAGTGAGTGTGAGTGAGAGTTAGTGAGAGTGAGTGAGAGTGAGAGTGAGAGTGAGTGAGAATGAGTGAGAGTGAGTGAGAATGAGAGTGAGTGAGATTGAATGAGTGTGAGTGAGAGTGAGTGTGAGTGAGTGAGAGTCAGTGTGTGTGAGTGAATGTGAGTGAGTGTGAGTGAGTGTGAGTGAGTGAGAGTGAGAGTGAGTGAGAGTGAGTGAGAGTGAGTGAGATTGAGTGAGTGTGATTGAGAATGAGTGAGTGTGAGTGTGAGTGAGAGTGAGTGAGTGTGAGTGTGAGTGAGAGTGAGTAAAA
Organism: Pristiophorus japonicus; assembly: GCF_044704955.1. NCBI lineage: Eukaryota > Metazoa > Chordata > Chondrichthyes > Pristiophoridae > Pristiophorus > Pristiophorus japonicus. The sequence goes on from NW_027253310.1 coordinate 14,845, forward strand.
GTTAGTGAGAGTGAGTGAGAGTGAGTGATTGTGAGTGAGTGTGAGTGAGAGTGAGTGAGAGTGAGTGAGAGTGAGTGAGTGTGAGTGAGTGTGAGCGAGAGTGAGTGAGTGTGAGTGATAGTGAGTGAGAGTGAGTGTGCGTGAGAGTGAGTGAGTGTGATTGAGTGTGAGTGTGAGTGTGAGAGTGAGTGAGAGTGAGAGTGAGTGAGTGTGAATGAGTGTGACTGTTCGGTGAGGGTCAGAGTGAGTGAGAGTGAGTGAGAGTGAGTGAGTGTGAGTGAGTGTGAGTGAGAGTGAGTGAGAGTGAGTGAGTGTGAGTGAGTGTGAGTGAGTTGAGTGAGAGTGAGTGAGAGTGAGTGAGAGTGAGTGAGAGTGAGTGTGAGTGAGTGTGAATGTGAGTGAGTGTGAGTGAGAGTGAGTGAGAGTGAGTCAGTGTGAGTGAGTGTGTGTGAGAGTGTGTGAGAGTGCATGAGTGTGAGTGAATGTGAGTGAGAGTGAGTGAGTTTGAGTGAGTGTGATTGAGAGTAAGTGAGAGTGAGTGAGTGTGAGTGAGTGAGAGTGAGTGTGGAGTGAGTGTGAGTGAGAGTGAGTGAGAGTGAGACTGAGTGTGAGTGAGAGTGAGTGAGTGTGAGTGTGAGTGAGAGTGAGTAAGAGTGAGTGAGAGTGAGTGAGAGTGAGTGATTGTGAGTAAGTGTGAGTGAGAGTGAGTGAGAGTGAGTGAGTGTGAGTGAGTGTGAGTGAGTGTGAGTGAGAGTGAGTGAGAGTGAGTGAGAGTCAGTGAGAGTGAGTGAGAATGAGAGTGAGTGAGTGTGAGTGAGAGTGAGTGAGAGTGAGTCAGTGTGAGTGAGTGTGTGTGAGAGTGAGTGAGAGTGCATGAGTGTGAGTGAATGTGAGTGAGAGTGAGAGTGAGTGAGAGTGAGTGAGTGAGTGAGCGTGAGTGTGAGTGAGAGTGAGTGAGAGTGAGTGAGAGTGAGTGAGAGTGGGTGAGAGTAAGCGTGAGTGAGAGTGAGTGAGAGTGAGTGAGAGTGAGTGAGTTTGAGTGAGTGTGAGTGAGAGTAAGTGAGTGAGTGAGTGAGTGAGTGTGAGTGAGTGTGAGTGAGAGTGAGTGTGAATGAGAATGAGTGAGTGCATGAGTGTGAGTGAGTGAGAGTGAGTGAGTGTGAGTGAGTGTGAGTGAGAGTGAGTGAGAGTGAGTTTGAGTGAGAGTGAGTGAGTGTGAGCGAGTGTGAGTGTGAGAGTGAGTGGAGTGTGTAAGAGTGAGTGAGAGTGAGTGAGAGTGAGTGATGGTGAGTGAGTGTGAGTGAGAGTGAGTGAGAGTGAGTGAGTGTGAGTGAGTGAGTGTGAGTGAGTGTGAGGTGAGTGTGAGTGAGAGTGAGAGTGAGAGTGAGTGAGGTGAGTGAGGGTGTGAGTGTAGTGAGTGTGTGTGAGTGTGAGTGAGAGTGAGTGTGTGTGGTGTGAGTGAGTGTGAGTGTGTGTGAGTGTGAGAAGAGAGAAAGTGAGTGTGAGATGAGAGTGGTGAGATTGATGAGTGTGAGTGAAGGGGTGGTGTGAGTGAGTGAGGGGGAGGGGAGGAGTGAGTGTGAGTGGTGAGGGTGGGGGTGTGAGTGAGTGAGGTGAGTGAGTGTGGTAGTGGGTGTGGTGAGAGTGAGTTTGAGGTGTGGGAGGGGGGTGAGTGGGTGTGGGAGTG
>NW_027253311.1:0-16531 GCF_044704955.1 Pristiophorus japonicus
GAAGGATAAATATTGGCCCCAGGATAGTGGCCGTGGTATCACCCGAGAGGGCAGACGGGGCCTCGGTTTAACGTCTCATCCGAAAGACCGCCCCTCCGACAGTGCGGCACTCCCTCAGTACCGCCCCTCCGACAGTGCGGCACTCCCTCAGTACCGACCCTCCGTCAGTGCGGCGCTCCCCCCAGTACTGCTCCTCCGACAGTGCGGCACTCCCTCAGTACTGCCCCTCCGACAGTGCGGCACTCCCTCAGTACGGCCCCTCCGTCAGTGCGGCACTCCCTCAGTACGGCCCCTCCGACAGTGCGGCGCTCCCTCAGTACCGCCCCTCCGACAGTGCGGCGCTCCCTCAGTACCGCCCCTCCGACAGTGCGGGGCTCCCTCAGTACCGCCCCTCCGACAGTGTGGGGCTCCCTCAGTACCGCCCCTCCGACAGTGCGGCGCTCCCTCAGTACCGCCCCTCCGACAGTGTGGGGCTCCCTCAGTACTGCCCCTCCGACAGTGCGGGGCTCCCTCAGTACCGCCCCTCCGACAGTGCGGGGCTCCCTCAGTACCGCCCCCTCCGACAGTGCGGCGCTCCCTCAGTACTGCCCCTCCGACAGCGCGGCGCTCCCTCAGTACCGCCCCTCCGACAGTGTGGGGCTCCCTCAGTACCGCCCCTCCGACAGTGCGGCGCTCCCTCAGTACCGCCCCTCCGACAGTGTGGGGCTCCCTCAGTACCGCCCCTCCGACAGTGTGGGGCTCCCTCAGTACCGCCCCTCCGACAGTGCGGGGCTCCCTCAGTACCCGCCCCTCCGTCAGTGCGGCGCTCCCTCAGTACCGCCCCTCCGACAGTGCGGCGCTCCCTCAGTACCGCCCCTCCGACAGTGTGGGGCTCCCTCAGTACCGCCCCTCCGACAGTGTGGGGCTCCCTCAGTACCGCCCCTCCGACAGTGTGGGGCTCCCTCAGTACCGCCCCTCCGACAGTGTGGGGCTCCCTCAGTACCGCCCCTCCGACAGTGCGGCGCTCCCTCAGTACGGCCCCTCCCTCAGTACGGCCCCTCCGACAGTGCGGCGCTCCCTCAGTACGGCCCCTCCGACAGTGCGGCGCTCCCTCAGTACGGCCCCTCAGACAGTGCGGCGCTCCCTCAGTACGGCCCCTCCGACAGTGCGGCGCTCCCTCAGTACGGCCCCTCCGGAGTGTCGGCCTGGATTACGTCTTGTTGTATTGCACTGTGCTCGCTGTCTGAGTGGGTGATCACAGGTGACGGCCAGAATAAAGGCCAAGCGCTTCCCCACAGATGGTGGGGGTGTTTGAGGGGGGAGAGAGAAACTGAGGCAACAGTCGTGTGGTGCCTTCCCTGCTCCTGGTTGTAGATTAACCCAGGACCTGGGGGGTGGGGGGGGGGTGACCTGTGTGTGAAGAGACAGGTTCACTGACTGAGGGTGTCGGCTGCAGCTGGGATATGATTTTAAACCTGCAAACCTCGTTTTACTTCACAGGTACACAGACATGGAAAGTGAAGATTATCATTTTTACCAAGGGCTGGTGTACTTGCTGGAAAATGATGTGTCGACACTGGGCTACGAGCTCACCTTCAGTACTGAGGTACGCCTGCCCGAACACCACCAACCCCAGCCTCAGCCACCTCTCCTAAAGTGCGGGAATCCGGCCCATCCAACCTGTTCCGCCGTTTCTCTCTCTCTCTCTCTCTCTCTCTCTCTCTCTCTCTCTCTCTCTCTCCAAGTCACCCAGTCTAATCCCACTCTCCCCCTCACTCCCCCCTTTAATATCCCACCCAGTCTAATCTCACTCCCCCCTTTAATATCCCACCCAGTCTAATCCCACTCTCCCCCTCACTCCCCGCACCCTTTAATATTCCACCCAGTCTAATCCCACTCTCCCCCTCACTCCCCGCACCCTTTAATATCCCACCCAGTCTAATCCCACTCTTCCCCTCACTCCCCCCTTTAATATTCCACCCAGTCTAATCCCACTCTCCCCCTCACTCCCCACACCCTTTAATATCCCTCCCACTCTCCCCCTCACTCCCCACACCCTTTAATATCCCACCCAGTCTAATCCCACTCTCCCCCTCACTCCCCGCACCCTTTACTATCCCACCCAGTGTAGTATTGCAGAGATGGATGGTGGTACAGATTGTACAGTCATTGAGTAGTGGAACAGGCTCGAGGTTTGTACGGGGTTGGTCAATGTGTGGGGAGGGGGGGCTGGGGCCAGGGTGATCGCGCTGAAGCCAATTCGCCTGGTTCTAATAGTTTTCTCTACAATCATTTACGGTTGGCTTCGCCTTCAGGTCAACCACGGGTTTTTTGGGGGGTCCTTATTCCTCTTTGATCGTGGCTTTCGGAGAAAGGGAGAACATAAGAATTAAGAGCAGGAGTTGGCCATTCGGCCCCTCTAGCCTGCTCCGCTATTTAATAAGATCGTGGCTAATCATCAACCTCAACTCCACTTACCTGCCTGATCCCCATATTCCTTAATTCCCTTAATATCTCAAAATCTACTGATCTCGGCCTCGAATATACTCTATGACTGAGCCTCCACAGCCCTCAGATTCACCCCCCTCCGAGTGAAGAAATTCCTCCTCATCTTAGTCCTAAATGGCCGACCCCTTAACCTGAGACTGTGTGACCCCTGGTTCTAGACTCCCCAGCCCCGGGGGGAAACACCCTCCCTGTATCTACCCTGTCAATCCCCCTCAGAATCTTGTGTTTCAATGAGGTCACCTCTCATTCTTCTAAACTCCAGAGAATATCGGCCCAGTCTGCTCAATCTCTCCTCCTAGGACAATGCCCCCATCCCAGGAATCAGTCTGGTGAACCTTCGCTGCACTCCCTCTGTGGCAAGTGTATCCTTCCTTAGGTAAGGAGACCAAAACTACTCACAATACTCCAGGTGTGGTCTCACCAGGGCCCGATATAATCGCAGTAAGACGTCTTTGCTCTTATACTCAAATCCTCCTGTAATAAAGGCCAACATACCATTTGCTTTCCTAATTACCTGCTGTAACTGCAGGTTAACTTTCAGTGATTGGTGTACAAGGACCCCCAGGTCCCTCTGTACACCGACACTTCCCAATCTCACCGTTTATAAAAAAAAAAAATACTCTTCTTTTCTATTGCTCCTACCAAAGTGGATAATGTCACAGTTCTCCACACTATATTCCATTTGCCATGTTCTTGCCCATTCACTTACCCTGTCTATATCCCCTTGAAGCCCCTTTGCATCCTGCTCACAGCTTACATTCCCACCGAGCTTCGTATCATCAGCAGGCTTGGGTAGATTGCACTCAGGAATTCTCAAAGGCAGTTTCCAACCGCAATGGCCTTCCGTTGCAGGTGCAAGAGTTCGGGGTGTGCGAGGTGCGGGAGCTGAAACCAAACGGAACGCACATCGTGGTCACCGAAGAAAACAAGAAGGAATACGTCCACCTGGTTTGTCAAATGAAGATGACCGGTAAGTGAGCGAGAGTTTGCGCTTGTGCCCGGGGGAAGGGAAGGGCCCGGGGGTGGGGGGGAGCTCTTCAATAAATGCTGCGGGTCCATGGGGAGCGCGAGAGATTTTACCGGTTTTTCTTGTGTTTTGGGGCAGGTGCAATCCGGAAACAGCTGGCCGCCTTCCTGGAGGGGTTTTATGAGATCATCCCGAAGAGGTTGATCTCGATTTTTACAGAGCAGGAGTTGGAGCTGCTCATTTCTGGTTTACCGACCATTGACATCGATGACTTGAAAGCTAACACTGAATACCACAAGTACCAGGTTAACTCCATACAGGTGAGGCACCGAGGAGCAGGCTTCGCCTATCCCAAAGGTAGAAGGCCAGGTGGATAAGGTGGTTGAAAAGACAGACGGAATACTTGCCTTGATTAGCCGAGGCGTAGACTACAAGAGCAGGGAGGTTATGCTTGAACTGTATAAAACACCAGTTAGGCCGCAGCTGGAGTACTGCGTGCAGTTCTGGTCACTGCATTACAGGAAAGATGTGATTGCACTGGAGAGGGTACAGAGGAGATTTACCAGGATGTTGCACTGGAGAGGGTACAGAGGAGATTTACCAGGATGTTGCACTGGAGAGGGTACAGAGGAGATTTACCAGGATGTTGCACTAGAGAGGGTACAGAGGAGATTTACCAGGATGTTGCACTGGAGAGGGTACAGAGGAGATTTACCAGGATGTTGCACTAGAAGAGGGTACAGAGGAGATTTACCAGGATGTTGCACTAGAGAGGGTGCAGAGGAGATTTACCAGGATGTTGCCGGGACTGGAGAATTTTAGCGATGAGGAAAGATTGGAGAGGCTGGGTCTGTTTTCTTTGGAACAAAGGAGGCTGAGGGGAGATTTAATTGACGTGGAAGGGGCTGAGCTCGAGTGGATAGGACGGACCTATTTCCCTTAGCAGAGGGGTCAATAACCAGAGGGCAGAGATTTAAAGTAGCTGGATTAGAGGGGAGTTGGGAAATGTCTTCACCCAGAGGGTGGTGGGGGTCTGGGGGGGAACTCGCTGCCTGAAAGGGGGGTAGAGGCAGAAACCCTCACCACATTTGGATGTGCGCTCGAAGTGCCGTAACCTACAGGGCTACGGACCCAGAGCGGAAAAGTGGGATTAGGCCGGGATGGCTCTTGGTCGGCCGACACAACGCGGACACGATGGGCCGGAATGGCCTCCTTCCGTGCTGTAAATTTCTATAATTTTATGATTATCGTGTTCAGTCTTTAGACCGTGGCTGTCATCCACTTTGTGAGGTGCAACGATGAGGATGTGAAATCATCAAACTGTCCCATTTATTAAGTCGCCTCCAGTTGTTCCTCCACATGTGGGTTATGCCAGGAGAGAGGAGTGAAGATTAACAACAATGGGAGCAGGGAGGAGGGCTTATGGTTCTAAAGAATAAAAGTGGCTTTTTCATTCAGAGCAGAGGGGGAAGAACTGAACTTAAAAAAAAATTCTGTTCAGTTTTGCGAGATTGTTCCCACCGCTTGGTGAATCAGTAAGCCGGTTGGGCCTCTACTCATTGGAATTCAAAAGAATGAGCAGTGATCTTATCGAAACATATAAGATTATGAGGTGGATGCAGAGAGGATGTTCCCACTGATGGGGGAGACTAGAACTAGGGGGCATGGTCTTAGAATAAGGGGCCGCCCATTTAAAACTGAGATGAGGAGGAATTTCTTCTCAGAGGGTTGTAAATCTGTGGAATTCGCTGCCTCAGAGAGCTGTGGAAGCCGGGACATTGAATATATTTAAGACAGAGATAGTTTCTTAAGGGGATAAGGGGGCGGGCAGGGAAGTGGAGCTGAGTCCATGATCGGATCAGCCATGGTCGTATTAAATGGCGGAGCAGGCTCGAGGGGCCGAATGGCCGACTCCTGCTCCTATTTCTTATGTAAGGAGGGATGCACAGGCTGAGGATTGTCTCTCGAAGGATGAAGGGATGTTGGAAGAGATGTTTTCACACACGCAGGCGGTTGTTGGATTCGGGATTATTTCACAAGGAGCTGAGGCAGCGACTGTTCACACCATGTGAACGGGGGTCTGGGTGTGGTTTTGTATCGGGGAAAGTATATTCAGGCTACGGGAAAGGGCTGGGAAGTGGGATGAGCGTAGGCAGATCCAGTTGAAGAGCAGGTATTTTGTGTCCTCGGGGGCCCCTCGCTGTTCTGTGATCCGAGCTGGTCCAATGGGGAGATGTCACCTGTAGGCTGCCATGTCCATCAGAGGCAGGGATTCTCACTGGGCAGCCTGTGGTGCCGTCTGCAGGTCACCCTCTGGTGTAAGATTTGGATCACGGGTCACACACCACTTATCCGAAGGGTCTTAGGAACACAAGAATTAGGAGCAGGAGTCGGCCCCTCGAGCCCGCTCCGCCATTCAATAAGATCACGGCTGATCTTCCACCTCAACCCCACTTTCCTGCACTATCTCTTGATATACAAAAATCTACCGATCTCGGCCTTGAATACACTCAACGACTGAGCCTCCACTGCCCTCGGGCCGAGAATTCCAAAGATTCACCCCCCTCTGAGTGAAGAAATTCCTCCTCATCTCAGTCCTAAATGGCCGACCCCTTATCCTGAGACTGTGTGACCCCTGGTTCTAGACTCCCCAGCCCCGGGGGGAAACACCCTCCCTGTATCTACCCGGTCAATCCCCCTCAGAATCTTGTGTTTCAATGAGATCACCTCTCATTCTTCTAAACTCCAGAGAATATCGGCCCAGTCTGCTCAATCTCTCCTCGTTGGACAATGCCCCCATCCCAGGAATCAGTCTGGTGAACCTTCGCTGCACTCCCTCTATGGCAAGTATATCCTTCCTTGGGTAAGGAGACCAAAACTACTCAATACTCCAGGTGTGGTCTCACCAGGGCCCGATATAATCGCAGTAAGACATCTTTACTTTTTATAAGGAGTTGTAAGGCGTTTTATTAAGGAGCGGTCGTTCTAAGCATAATCAGACACAACGGGCGATTAAGATAGATATAGTCAACGTGCAACCCATGAACGATTCCACGGCCCCTGGGTGGAACGGACTGACGTTTGGGGCAGAACGAGGGTCTCTGATCACCGGTCTCTCCTGTTTGGTCGTTTCCCGAGCTGGTTGAGGTGTTCGGCCAAAGCCGGCCTGAGATCCACCTCCGCGGGAACTCGCTCCTCAGTCCTCCTGTTTCTCTCTCTCTCTCGGTTGCCCGTTTATTTCGGTGGGCCAGTGCCTTTGCGTCACTCACTTTTACCCATTCAATCTCGGGGGAGTGAGGACCTCTGACAGCCCCCTCCCGTCATCATGAGGCCACGTTCTACCTTCTCTCTCTCCTAAATGTGTTGCCCTTTCATAGCTGTTTATCCTGCAGCTTTTTACTATTTTGGCAAAACTATAAATCAAGTGCCCCCCCCTTAAGAGGGGTCACTTGAATCGACAAATTCACAAATGAAACTTTGGACAGTAAACAAATCAAATTAAAATTTGGTTGCCGGGGGTGATGATGCACTCCAGTCCCTCCGGCGCCCACCTCTCGCGGAAGGCCGCGAGCGTACCGGTGGACACCGCGTGCTCCATCTCCAGGGACACCCTGGCTCGGATGTAACCGCGGAAGAGAGGCCGGCAGTCGGGGCTGAACGACCCCCTCGACCGCCCGCTGCCTGGACCGGCTGATGGCCCCCTTGGCCGTGCCCAGGAGCAGGCCCTACGAGGAGGCCCTCGGACCTGCCCGCTCCCCTCCGCACAGGGTGCCCACAGATCAGGGGCGTGGGACTGAAGTGCAGACAGAATTAGAGGAGCCCCTTCGAATAACGGAAGAGGGGGCTGCAACCTCCCACACTGAACGTACACGTGGAACACGGACTCCCCCAGACCGCAGAAACTGCAGGCGGCCCGGGAGCTCGTGAACCGACTTAAAAACCGCTCATCAGTTTAGTCGTTCCTCTGCTTGAATACCTGTTGTGTCCTGACCTCGTAACGACCGTACTTCTGTGTCGTTCTTACCATGTGGCTGGAATTATTCCCATCTGCTGAGCAGGCATACCTACTTTTATAAAATCATTACTTCTTTTATAATTTGCAATTTCTTGCACAGGGGAGACAAGAAATGGGCCAACTCTGCCGTCGTATCTTCCCGTTTTAATCGTGTTTCACTGGCACTCTGCCGTCGTATCTTCCCGTTTTAATCGTGTTTCACTGGCACTCTGCCGTCGTATCTTCCTGTTTTAATCGCGGTGTTTCCCTCCCCCACAGATCCAGTGGTTCTGGCGAGCACTGCGATCCTTCGACCAGGCTGACCGTGCCAAGTTCTTGCAGTTTGTTACCGGCACCTCGAAGGTTCCCCTGCAGGGCTTTGCGGCCCTGGAAGGAATGAACGGCATCCAGAAGTTCCAGATTCACCGGGACGATCGCTCGACCGACAGGTTGCCCTCGGCTCACACTTGGTGAGGATTGGCGGCGGCAGTTAATTGCTTAGCGTTTAGAACCGACGAGAGTTGATTGCGACTGGGAGTGTCTGACTGGGCGACTGGGCAAAGGGCGCAGGCGATAGTCTAACTAACTTCCCTCTCCTGTAACCCAGGGTGCTGCAGCCAGTTCTAGTAAGAACTGAATTGGAACTGTTCAATTTATTCAGCTATGACCAGGAATGAACGCAGTTTAGTATGTATTATAAGTGTGGTGTTGTCGCCCAGCAATTCCGCTCCCTTTGTCCTGCCTTTATAGTGTCAGCTGTGTCTCAGTGGGCAGCACACTCTCCTCTGAGTCAGAAGGTTTGTGGTTCAAGACCCACTCCAGAGATTTGAGCACCAATCTCCCAGTGCAGTGCTGAGGGAGCGCCGCACTGTCGTAGGGGCGGTACTGAGGGAGCGCCGCACTGTCGGAGGGGCAGTACTGAGGGAGCGCCGCACTGCGCTGTCGGAGGGGCGGTACTGAGGGAGTGCCGCACTGTCGGAGGGGCGGTACTGAGGGAGTGCCGCACTGTCGGAGGGGCAGTACTGAGGGAGCGCCGCGCTGTCGGAGGGGCGGTACTGAGGGAGTGCCGCACTGTCGGAGGGGCGGTACTGAGGGAGCGCCGCACTGTCGGAGGGGCGGTACTGAGGGAGTGCCGCACTGTCGGAGGGGCGGTGCTGAGGGAGCGCCGCTCTGTCGGAGGGGAGGTACTGAGGGAGCGCCGCACTGTCGGAGGGGCAGTACTGAGGGAGTGCCGGAGGGGCGGTACTGAGGGAGTGCCGCACTGTCGGAGGGGCGATGCTGAGGGAGCGCCGTGCTGTCGGAGGGGCGATGCTGAGGGAGCGCCGTGCTGTCGGAGGGGCGGTACTGAGGGAGTGTCGGAGGGGCAGTACTGAGGACGTGCTGCATTTGGGACAGGACATACCCTGAGGTGGTGATGGAAGGGCCTGGGGCAATGGGTGTATGACTGTAACCGCAAGACTCTGAACTGCCTTCCTCGGTCTTGTTCAAAATATATCTTCCCGTCTGAAAATGATTTTATTTTGACCCCCCTCAGCTTTAACCAACTGGACCTCCCAGCCTACGAGAGCTATGAGAAACTGCGCCACATGTTGCTGCTCGCAATACAGGAGTGTTCGGAAGGATTCGGCCTGGCCTGAAGCTGTACAGAGGACGAAAATTTAAGAGAGAAAAAAAAAAGAGGCCGTACACAAGGGGAGGATTTTTTTTTAAAACGAGACTGTCAAAAAAAAAAAAAAATGTGCATAACTTACTCTCCTCGGGACTGTCCTAGTAGACTTGCTTTAAAAAAAAAACACGTTGCAGCACAGCCCGGTGCTGAGTGGATTTCTGGAGTGAGAACGTCACACGAGAGAAAAAAAAAGAAATATTGACTTTGGAAACTCTTTTTTTTTTTCCATTTTCCCCAATCTCCTCCTTCTGTTAGGTTGCATTATTGTGTGTGTGTGTGTGTGTGTGTGCGCGAGAGAGTGTGTGGGCGTGTTTGGGTTGTCTTGACTTGCACATTGTGGAGGGGGAGGAAATTCGAACAAGCCTTCGCTCCGGTGTCGCTAACTCGGTAAGAGAGACCACTTTTGTTTCGAAGTCGCTTTTTACTCTGCTATATAACTTTTTTTTTTCCCCCCGTTCTTTTCGTTTGCTCTCGGCTGAATCCATGCAAATACTGAAGATGTAAATAAATATTGCAGAGAGGTTTTGATCCACAGGTGGCCCTGTTCAGCAGCTAAGACGTGACCTGCCGACAAGAGGTCCAGGGTTATTTTTAGTGAATCATGGCAAGGCATTGGCTTTTAAACTGGATCCCCATTTCAATCGGACAAATACGCGCAGACACGCGAAACAAAAAAAAAAAATTACACGTGGTGCGGGAGGGGTTTGCCGGGGAGAGAGAGAGAGAGAGAGAGAGAGAGAGAGAGAGAACGAGGGGAACAAAAGGGTGAAGAGAAAAAGCTTCGAGAAAAAAAGCTTCACGTTGTAAAATATGTGCAAACAAAAAGTCAGTAGCCAAGTTCATGCTTTTTTCATATTTATTCATTTAGATTTTTTGGAAAATTCTGGAATAAATAAAAAGCTGGTTTGAGTCACTTAATTCTGCATTTGAATGTTTAAAAAGGAGAGAGAGAGAAAGAGAAAAAAAATGAGGAACTTCTCGTTCTGATGTCCGAATTTCAAATGTGACCTCTGTCCTTTTTTTTGCCTGTCTTGATTATCCAGTGGAACAGCTTCAGGAGTGTGCGGGAGAGCGGGAGGGGGTTCTGTTATGCCCATTCGTACTTTGGACAAAAGAAAAAAAAATATACAAAGATGATTCATTAAAGGTTTAGTTTGAAAAACATTTTTAGTCTGTCGTTCTGTGCTGTGGGATGCCGAGGTTGTGGCGGAGGGGGGAGAACGTGTAGGGTGTCTCATCGAATTGGGTTGTTCAACCTCCCATGTGACGGACGAGGGGCTGGGGCGGAAGTGAGATCATCAAAATGGCAGCTCCCCTGGGGTTTGGCCCTCATCAAAATGGCAGCTCCCCCGGGGGGTTGGGCCCTCATCAAAATGGCAGCTCCCCCGGGGGGGTTGGGCCCTCATCAAAATGGCAGCTCCCCGGGGGGTTGGGCCCTCATCAAAATGGCAGCTCCCTGGGGGGTTGGGCCCTCATCAAAATGGCAGCTCCCCCGGGGCTGGGCCCTCATCAAAATGGCAGCTCCCCCGGGGCTGGGCCCTCATCCAAATGGCAGCTCCCCCGGGGCTGGGCCCTCATCCAAATGGACGCCGCAATGATGGCAAAACAGACCACGTTAAATTCTTCTCTTTGAATATCTCCCAGAGAGAGTTAACGTTTCAGGTCGATGGCCTTCCGCCAGAACTGGGGACAGTTCACCGATGTACCGAACAAGTACTGTGGCAGGGGGGACGTTCTGGGAGACGGAGGAAGGCGGGAGAGATTAAATGACAACGGTGAAAGGCAAAAGGAGATGGCAATGGGGCAAGTAGAGAAACAGCGATGGGTCGAGAGGACATTCCATTGAGAAATAAACACTTCACGGGGAAAGGGGCCCATAACTGAAAGAAGTTAAGGATAAGCCTCCGATTAAAAGAGGCTTATAACATTGCAAAGGACAGCAGCAAGCCTGAGGATTGGGTGGGAGAGCTTTAGAAACCAGCAACGGTTGTCCAAAAATTGCTGGGAGGGAGGAAAATAGCTTAAACTAGCAAGAAATACAAAAAAACAGATTTCGAGCTTCTGTATAAAGGCAGAGAGTTGCAAAAGTAAACGTTGGTCCCTTCGAGACTGACAGCAGAAATTATCAATGGGGGAATAAGGAACTGACAGACGTCAACAAAATATTTTGTATCTGTTGCAGTAGAAGACACACAACAGTGGGGCAACCAAGGGACTGGCAAGAGCGAGGAACTGGAAGTAATATCAGCAGATAAAAATTAATGGGACTAAAAGCTGACCAATCCCTTGCCCCTCCCAGCCATGAACTCATTGAATGGCGGTGCAGGCTCGAAGGGCCGAATGGCCTACTCCTGCACCTATTTTCTATGGACCTGATGGCCTACATCCTCGGCTTCTAACAAGTGGGTGCATTGGTTGTGATCTTCCAAAATTCCCTTGACGCTGGAACGAACACAGCAGATTGGAAGGTAGCTAATGTTTAAACCCCCCCCCCCCCCCACAACATTCAAGAAAGGCGGGAGAGAGAAAATGCTGGAATCCATTGTTAAGGAAGTAGTAACGGGGCACTTAGAAAGTCAAAACATGATTAGGCAGAGTCAACATGAAGGGAAAATTGTGTAAGACAAATGTTTTTTTTTTGAGGATGTAACAGGGTAGATAAAGGGGAACCAGTGGATGTAGTATATTTAGATTTCCAAAAGGCATTCGATGATGTGCCACATGAAAGACTTAACACAAGATAAGTGCTCATGGGGTTGGTGGTAATATATTAGCATGGATTAGTTAACGGACAGAAAAGGGAGTAGGAATAAACGGGTCATTTTCACGGTGTAGCTCATGGGGTGCCACAGGAATCCGTGCTGGGACCCCAGCTATTTGCAATCGGAAGAGACTGAGTAATAAATCCAAGTTTACTGACTACACAAAACTGTGAGGAGGACACACAGACTGCAAAGGGATTTAAAAAATAGACTTAAGTGGGCAGTAAGGTGGCGGATAGAGTTTAATGTGGGGGAAAGTGAGGTTTATTGCCTTTTGATCGAAGAACAGAATACTTTTTAAATGGTGAGGGACCAGGAAATGGTGTTCAGAAAGTTAGCATGCAGGTACAGCAAGCAATTGGGAAGACAGGCTGGCCTTCAAAGGCGTTGGAGTACAAGAGTAGGGAAGTCTTGCTACAACTGTACAGGGCCCTGGTGAGACCACACCTGGAGTATTGTGCACAGTTCTGGTCTCCTTATCTAAGGAAGGATATACTTGCTATTGAAGGAGTGCAGCGAAGGTTCACCAGACTGATTCCTGGGATGGGGGGATTGTCCTATGAGGAGAGTTTAAGCAGACTGGGCCGATATTCTCTGGACTTTAGAAGAATGAGAGGTGATCTCATTGAAATATTTCTGATTCTGAGGGGGATTGACAGGGTAGATGCAGGGAGGATGTTACCCCCGGGCTGGAGAGTCTAGAACCAGGGGTCACAGTCTCAGGATAAGGGGTCGGCCATTTAGGACTGAGATGAGGAGGAATTTCTTCACTCAGGGTGGTGAATCTTTGGAATTCTCTGCCCCAGAGGGCTCTGGAGGCTCAGTTGTTGAGTGTATTCAAGGCTGAGATCGATCGATTTTTGGACTCTTGGGGAATTGAGGCATCGGGCGGGAAAGTGGAGTTGAGGTCGAAGATCAGCCGTGATCTCATTGAATGGCGGAGCGGGCTCGAGTAGCTAACTCTCAAGGTCGCTGCATTGACATCCCATTCCAGGTTAGAAGTGGGTCCCATGGAGATGGAGCCCCTCACTACCTCCCTTACCCCTTCCCCCAAAGGTGCTTTGGGGACCGGACCACCGGCTTTGGGATATTCGACTGCATGAGGCATCGCGGCTGCATCCCCCTCCCCGGCCCCTTCTCTCTGGGAGGGGGGGGGGGAGGGCATCACCACACTAGGGGTGAACAGTAGGAGACCCACCTGATTTCTGCATCCTTCCACCCTCGTACCGGGGTGCTGAGGCCAATTGTGCAGGGCAAGTCTGATACGCCTCCCCCGGCTCTGTGGGGCAAGACCTCCCCTGCCCTGGGCTCGGAGCTGTGGTTCACGTGGCTTTGGGGGGCGCGGTACCGAGGGAAGGGGAAGAAACCTTTTCACACACAGGGCTATTGGGCCAGGAAAGGCTTCACCACAAAGGGAGTCCGGGGGGGGGGGAGCTACTGAGGGAGAGATCTGTCACACCATTGATAAAGGGAATTACATACGGTATTGAATGGAAGAACATAAAAGGTTGCAGAGAAAGGGGGTTCAGTAGAATGGATGCGATGGGCTGAATGGTCTCCCATGCGTTAATTTCCACGGGGAGGGTTTATGACTCCTGTCCTGACGACTGCCCCGCCATGAACCCGCGACCCCAGCTCGTAGCCATTATGGGAATTAGGACGATCGTACGCGGCGCTCTTTGACAAGCTGAGCGGACGAGCTGTGGCTCAAGTGGGTCTCTCGCCTCTGAGGCAGAAGGTCGTGGGTTCAAGCCCCCCACTAGAGAGACTCGAGCCCCAGAATCCCCCAGGGCCAGTACTGAGAGAGTGCCTCACTGTCGGAGGGGCAGTACTGAGGGAGCACCACACTGTCGGAGGGGCGGTACTGAGGGAGCGCCTCACTGTCGGAGGGGCAGTACTGAGGGAGCACCACACTGTCGGAGGGGCGGTACTGAGGGAGCCCCGCACTGTCGGAGGGGCAGTACTGAGGGAGCGCCGCACTGTCGGAGAAGTACTGAGGGAGCCCCGCACTGTCGGAGAAGTACTGAGGGAGCGCCGCACTGTCGGAGGGGCAGTACTGAGGGAGCGCCGCACTGTCGGAGAAGTACTGAGGGAGCCCCGCACTGTCGGAGGGGCGGTACTGAGGGAGCGCCGCACTGTCGGAGGGGCTGTACTGAGGGAGCGCCGCACTGTCGGAGGGGCGGTACTGAGGGAGCGCCGCACTGTCGGAGGGGCAGTACTGAGGGAGTGCCGCACTGTCGGAGGGGCGGTACTGAGGGAGCCCCGCACTGTCGGAGGGGCGGTACTGAGGGAGTGCCGCACTGTCGGAGGGGCGGTACTGAGGGAGCCCCGCACTGTCGGAGGGGCGGTACTGAGGGAGTGCCGCACTGTCGGAGGGGCTGTACTGAGGGAGCGCCGCACTGTCGGAGGGGCGGTACTGAGGGAGTGCCGCACTGTCGGAGGGGCGGTACTGAGGGAGTGCCGCACTGTCGGAATGAGATGCAAATACTCAGCAGCTGAAGTAACATCCGTGGAGTGAAAAACCAGAGGGCGGACATGCTGCAGAACCAGCTGAGTATATCGAGAATTTTACAATTTATTCACATTTGCAGCAACTGATGGCAGAGGACAGCGGGAGACGCAGAAGAAGAGGAATCGGACGGGAGGAATCGGACAACAGCCCCTTTGTGCCCAGGATCTCCGGGATGGAATCATCCTGCCTGTGGTCCCACGGACTGGACAGGATGCCTTTCTTCGTGTGTGTGTGTGAAATGAGGGAGGCACAAGGGTGGGGCTGTGCTGACGGGACAGCGAGATAGCAAGCCGTGCACGCCGGGGGGGAGGAGAATGCCGGGGGGGGAGGGGGGGGGGAGGAGAATGCCGGGGGGGGAGGAGAATGCCCGGGGGAGGGGGGGGGGAGGAGAATGCCGGGGGGGGGAGGAGAATGCCGGAGGGGGAGGGGGGGGGGAGGAGAATGCCGGGGGGGGAGGAGAATGCCCGGGGGAGGGGGGGGGGAGGAGAATGCCGGGGGGGGAGGAGAATGCCGGAGGGGGAGGGGGGGGGGGGAGGAGAATGCCGGGGGGGGGAGGAGAATGCCGGAGGGGGAGGGGGGGGGGAGGGGGGGGGGAGGAGAATGCCGGGGGGGGAGGAGAATGCCGGAGGGGGGGGGGAGGAGAATGCCGGGGGGGGAGGAGAATGCCGGAGGGGGAGGAGAATGCCGGAGGGGGAGGAGAATGCCGGGGGGGGGGGGGGAGAGAGAATGCCGGGGGGGGGGGAAAAGAGAGAATGCCGGGGGGGGGGGAGGGGGAAGAGAGAATGCCGGTGGGGGGGGGGAGGAGAGAATGCCGGGGGGGGGGGGGGGAGAGAATGCCGGGGGGGGGGGGGGAGAGAATGCCGGGGGGGGGGGGGAGAGGAGAGAATGCCGGGGGGGGGGGGGGGGGGAGAGGAGAGAATGCCGGGGGGGGGGGGGGGGGGAGGAGAGAAGAGAGAATGCCGGGGGGGGGGGAGGGAGAGAGGAGAGAATGCCGGGGGGGGGGGAGGGAGGAGAGAATGCCGGGGGGGGGAGGGAGAGAGGAGAGAATGCCGGGGGGGGGGGGGGGGAGGAGAGAATGCCGGGGGGGGGGGGGGGGGGTGGAGAGAATGCCGGGGGGGGGGGGGGGAAGAGAGAATGCCGGGGGGGGGAAGAGAGAATGCCGGGGGGGGGGGGGGGGGGTGGAGAGAATGCCGGGGGGGGGGGGGAGGAGAGAATGCCGGGGGGGGGGGGGGGGGGGGGAGAGAATGCCGGGGGGGGGAGAGAATGCCGGGGGGGGGAGAGAGAATGCCGGGGGGGGGTGGAGAGAATGCCGGGGGGGGGGGGGGAAGAGAGAATGCCGGGGGGGGGGGGGGGGGTGGAGAGAATGCCGGGGGGGGGGGGGGGAAGAGAGAATGCCGGGGGGGGGAGAGGGGGGGAGGGGAGGAGAGGAGAGAATGCCGGGGGGGGGGGGGGGGAGGGGGAGAGGAGAGAATGCCGGGGGGGGAGGAGAGAATGCCGGGGGGGGGAGGAGGAGAGAATGCCGGGGGGGGGGGGGGGGGGGGAGGAGAGAATGCCGGGGGGGGGGGGGGAGAGGAGAGGAGAGAATGCCGGGGGGGGGGGGGGGGAGAGGAGAGAATGCCGGGGGGGGGGGGGGGAGGAGAGAATGCCGGGGGGGGGGGGGGGGGGGGAGGAGAGAATGCCGGGGGGGGGGGGGGAGGAGAGAATGCCGGGGGGGGGGGGGGGAGGAGAGAATGCCGGGGGGGGGGGGGGGGGAGAGGAGAGAATGCCGGGGGGGGGGGGGGGAGGAGAGAATGCCGGGGGGGGGGGGGGAAGAGAGAATGCCGGGGGGGGGGGGGGGGGAAGAGGAGAGAATGCCGGGGGGGGGGGGGAGGGGGAGAAGAGAGAATGCCGGGGGGGGGGGGGGGAAGAGGAGAGAATGCCGGGGGGGGGGGGGGGAGGGGGAGGAAGAGAGAATGCCGGGGGGGGGGGGGGGGGAGAGGAGAGAATGCCGGGGGGGGGGGGGAAGAGAGAATGCCGGGGGGGGGGGGGGGGGAAGAGGAGAGAATGCCGGGGGGGGGGGGGGGAGGAGAGAATGCCGGGGGGGGGGGGGGGAGGAGAGAATGCCGGGGGGGGGGGGGGGGGGGAGGAGAGAATGCCGGGG